>NW_026777558.1:0-218080 GCF_028023285.1 Balaenoptera ricei
TACGTCTTAGGGTTAGGGTAGGGGTTAGGGTTAGGGTACGCGTTAGGGTTAGGGTAGTTATTAAACCTATCCCACTCTCTAGACACTCCTTAGCACGTAAAGGAATATTATTTGGGGGTCCAGCCATGGAGAAGAGTTTAGACACTGGGATAAGATAAGGAACACACCCATTACAAAGAAATCACATTAGGATTCTCTTTTTAAGCTGTTCCTTAAAACACTAGTGCTTAGGAAATCTATTGGAGGCAGAAGCAGTCAAGGGTAGCCTAGGGTTAGGGTTAGGCTTAGGGTTAGGCTTAGGGTACGGCTTAGGGTACGGGTTCGGGGAGGGGTGCGGGTACGGCGTAGGGTATGGGTTAGGGTTAGGGTTAGGGTTAGTGTTAGGGTTAGGGCTCGGTTTAGGGTACGGGTTAGGATTAGGTTACGTGTTAGGGTTAGGGTAGGGGTTAGGGTTAGGGTACGTGTTAGGGTTAGGGTAGTTATTAAACCTATCCCACTCTCTAGACACTCCTTAGCACGTAAAGGAATATTATTTGGGGGTCCAGCCATGGAGAAAAGTTTAGACACTGGGATAAGGACCACACCCATTACAAAGAAATCACATTAGGATTCTCTTTTTAAGCTGTTCCTTAAAACACTAGTGCTTAGGAAATCTATTGGAGGCAGAAGCAGTCAAGGGTAGCCTAGGGTTAGGGTTAGGCTTAGGGTTAGGCTTAGGGTACGGCTTAGGGTACGGATTCGGGGAGGGGTGCGTGTACGGCGTAGGGTATGGGTTAGGGTTAGGGTTAGGGTTAGTGATACGGTTAGGGCTCCGTTTAGGGTACGGGTTAGGATTAGGGTACGTGTTAGGGTTAGGGTAGGGGTTAGGGTTAGGGTACGCGAAAGGGTTAGGGTAGTTATTAAACCTATCCCACTCTCTAGATACCCCTTAGCACGTAAAGAAATATTATATGGGGGTCGAGCCATGGAGAAGAGTTTAGACACTGGGATAAGATAAGGAACACACCCATAATAAAGAAATCACATTAGGATTCTCTTTTTAAGCTGTTCCTTAAAACACTAGTGCTTAGGAAATCTATTGGAGGCAGAAGCAGTCAAGGGTAGCCTAGGGTTAGGGTTAGGCTTAGGGTTAGGCTTAGGGTATGGCTTAGGGTACGGGTTCGGGTAGGGGTGCGGGTACGGCGTAGGGTATGCGTTAGGGTTAGGGTTAGGGTTAGTGATAGGGTTAGGGCTCGGTTTAGGGTACGGGTTAGGATTAGGGTACGTGTTAGGGTTAGGGTAGGGGTTAGGATTAGGGTACGCGTTAGGGTTAGGGTAGTTATTAAACCTATCCCACTCTCTAGATACCCCTTAGCACGTAAAGGAATATTATTTGGGGTTCCAGCCATGGAGAAGAGTTTAGACACTGGGATAAGGTAAGGAACACACCCATTATAAAGAAATCACATTAGGATTCTCTTTTTAAGCTGTTCCTTAAAACACTGGTGCTTAGGAAATCTACTGGATGCAGAAGCAGTCAAGGGTAGCCTAGGGTTAGGGTTAGGCTTAGGGTTAGGGTTAGGGTACGGCTTAGGGTACGGGTTCGGTGAGGGGTGCGGGTACGGCATAGGGTATGGGTTAGGGTTAGGGTTAGGGTTAGTGTTAGGGTTAGGGCTCGGTTTAGGGTACGGGTTAGGAATAGGGTACGTGTTAGGGTTAGGGTAGGGGTTAGGGTTAGGGTACGTGTTAGGGTTAGGGTAGTTATTAAACCTATCCCACTCTCTAGACACTCCTTAGCACGTAAAGGTATATTATTTGGGGCTCCAGCTATGGAGAAGAGTCTAGACACTGGGATAAGATAAGGAACACACCCATTATAAAGAAATCACATTAGGATTCTCTTTTTAAGCTGTTCCTTAAAACACTAGTGCTTAGGAAATCTATTGGAGGCAGAAGCAGTCAAGGGTAGCCTAGGGTTAGGGTTAGGCTTAGGTTTAGGCTTAGGGTACGGCTTAGGGTACGGGTTCGGGGAGGGGTGCGGGTACGGCATAGGGTATGGGTTAGGGTTAGGGTTAGGGTTAGTGTTAGGGTTAGGGCTCGGTTTAGGGTACGGGTTAGGATTAGGGTACGTGTTAGGGTTAGGGTAGGGGTTAGGGTTAGGGTATGCGTTAGGGTTAGGGTAGTTATTAAACCTATCCCACTCTCTAGATACCCCTTAGCACGTAAAGGAATATTATTTGGGGGTCCAGCCATGGAGAAGAGTTTAGACACTAGTATAAGATAAGGAACACACCCATTATAAAGAAATCACATTAGGATTCTCTTTTTATGCTGTTCCTTAAAACACTAGTGCTTAGGAAATCTATTGGAGGCAGAAGCAGTCAAGGGTAGCCTAGGGTTAGGGTTAGGCTTAGGGTTAGGCTTAGGGTACGGCTTAGGATACGGGTTCGGGGAGGGGTGCGGGTACGGCGTAGGGTATGGGTTAGGGTTAGGGTTAGGGTTAGTGTTAGGGTTAGGGCTCGGTTTAGGGTACGGGTTAGGATTAGGGTACGTGTTAGGGTTAGGGTAGGGGTTAGGGTTAGGGTACGCGTTAGGGTTAGGGTAGTTATTAAACCTATCCCACTCTCTAGACACTCCTTAGCACGTAAAGGAATATTATTTGGGTGTCCAGCCATGGAGAAGAGTTTAGACACTGGGATAAGATAAGGAACACACCCATTACAAAGAAATCACATTAGGATTCTCTTTTTAAGCTGTTCCTTAAAACACTAGTGCTTAGGAAATCTATTGGAGGCAGAAGAAGTCAAGGGTAGCCTAGGGTTAGGGTTAGGCTTAGGGTTAGGCTTAGGGTACGGCTTAGGGTACGGGTTCGGGGAGGGTTTCGGGTACGGCGTAGGGTATGGGTTAGGGTTAGGGTTAGGGTTAGTGTTAGGGTTAGGGCTCGGTTTAGGGTACGGGTTAGGATTAGGGTACTTGTTAGGGTTAGGGTAGGGGTTAGGGTTAGGGTACGCGTTAGGGTTAGGGTAGTTATTAAACCTATCCCACTCTCTAGATACCCCTTAGCACGTAAAGGAATATTATTTGGGGGTCCAGCCATGGAGAAGAGTTTAGACACTAGGATAAGATAAGGAACACACCCATTATAAAGAAATCACATTAGGATTCTCTTTTTAAGCTCTTCCTTAAAACACTAGTGCTTAGGAAATCTATTGGAGGCAGAAGCAGTCAAGGGTAGCCTAGGGTTAGGGTTAGGCTTAGGGTTAGGGTTAGGGTACGGCTTAGGATACGGGTTCGGGTAGGGGTGCGGGTACGGTGTAGAGTATGGGTTAGGGTTAGGGTTAGTGTTAGTGATAGGGTTAGGTCTCGGTTTAGGGTACGGGTTAGGATTAGGGTACGTGTTAGGGTTAGGGTAGGGGTTAGGGTTAGGGTACGCGTTAGGGATAGGGTAGTTATTAAGCCTATCCAACTCTCTAGGTACCCCTTAGCACGTAAAGGAATATTATTTGGGGGTCCAGCCATGGAGAAGAATTTAGACACTGGGATAAGGACCACACCCATTACAAAGAAATAACATTAGGATTCTCTTTTTAAGCTGTTCCTTAAAACACTAGTGCTTAGGAAATCTATTGGAGGCAGAAGCAGTCAAGGGTAGCCTAGGGTTAGGGTTAGGCTTAGGGTTAGGCTTAGGGTACGGCTTAGGGTACGGGTTCGGGGAGGGGTGCGGGTACGGCATAGGGTATGGGTTAGGGTTAGGGTTAGGGTTAGTGTTAGGGTTAGGGCTCGGTTTAGGGTACGGGTTAGGATTAGGGTACGTGTTAGGGTTAGGGTAGGGGTTAGGGTTAGGGTACGCGTTAGGGTTAGGGTAGTTATTAAACCTATCCCACTCTCTAGACACTCCTTAGCACGTAAAGGAATATTATTTGGGGGTCCAGCCATGGAGAAGAGTTTAGACACTGGGATAAGGACCACACCCATTACAAAGAAATAACATTAGGATTCTCTTTTTAAGCTGTTCCTTAAAACACTAGTGCTTAGGAAATCTATTGGAGGCAGAAGCAGTCAAGGGTAGCCTAGGGTTAGGGTTAGGCTTAGGGTTAGGCTTAGGGTACGGCTTAGGGTACGGGTTCGGGGAGGGTTTCGGGTACGGCGTAGGGTATGGGTTAGGGTTAGGGTTAGGGTTAGTGTTAGGGTTAGGGCTCGGTTTAGGGTACGGGTTAGGATTAGGGTACTTGTTAGGGTTAGGGTAGGGGTTAGGGTTAGGGTACGCGTTAGGGTTAGGGTAGTTATTAAACCTATCCCACTCTCTAGATACCCCTTAGCACGTAAAGGAATATTATTTGGGGGTCCAGCCATGGAGAAGAGTTTAGACACTAGGATAAGATAAGGAACACACCCATTATAAAGAAATCACATTAGGATTCTCTTTTTAAGCTCTTCCTTAAAACACTAGTGCTTAGGAAATCTATTGGAGGCAGAAGCAGTCAAGGGTAGCCTAGGGTTAGGGTTAGGCTTAGGGTTAGGGTTAGGGTACGGCTTAGGATACGGGTTCGGGTAGGGGTGCGGGTACGGCGTAGAGTATGGGTTAGGGTTAGGGTTAGTGTTAGTGATAGGGTTAGGTCTCGGTTTAGGATACGGGTTAGGATTAGGGTACGTGTTAGGGTTAGGGTAGGGGTTAGGGTTAGGGTACGCGTTAGGGTTAGGGTAGTTATTAAGCCTATCCAACTCTCTAGGTACCCCTTAGCACGTAAAGGAATATTATTTGGGGGTCCAGCCATGGAGAAGAGTTTAGACACTGGGATAAGATAAGGAACACACCCATTACAAAGAAATCACATTAGGATTCTCTTTTTAAGCTGTTCCTTAAAACACTAGTGCTTAGGAAATCTATTGGAGGCAGAAGCAGTCAAGGGTAGCCTAGGGTTAGGGTTAGGCTTAGGGTTAGGCTTAGGGTACGGCTTAGGGTACGGGTTCGGGGAGGGTTTCGGGTACGGCGTAGGGTATGGGTTAGGGTTAGGGTTAGGGTTAGTGTTAGGGTTAGGGCTCGGTTTAGGGTACGGGTTAGGATTAGGGTACTTGTTAGGGTTAGGGTAGGGGTTAGGGTTAGGGTACGCGTTAGGGTTAGGGTAGTTATTAAACCTATCCCACTCTCTAGATACCCCTTAGCACGTAAAGGAATATTATTTGGGGGTCCAGCCATGGAGAAGAGTTTAGACACTAGGATAAGATAAGGAACACACCCATTATAAAGAAATCACATTAGGATTCTCTTTTTAAGCTCTTCCTTAAAACACTAGTGCTTAGGAAATCTATTGGAGGCAGAAGCAGTCAAGGGTAGCCTAGGGTTAGGGTTAGGCTTAGGGTTAGGGTTAGGGTACGGCTTAGGATACGGGTTCGGGTAGGGGTGCGGGTACGGCGTAGAGTATGGGTTAGGGTTAGGGTTAGTGTTAGTGATAGGGTTAGGTCTCGGTTTAGGATACGGGTTAGGATTAGGGTACGTGTTAGGGTTAGGGTAGGGGTTAGGGTTAGGGTACGCGTTAGGGTTAGGGTAGTTATTAAGCCTATCCAACTCTCTAGGTACCCCTTAGCACGTAAAGGAATATTATTTGGGGGTCCAGCCATGGAGAAGAGTTTAGACACTGGGATAAGATAAGGAACACACCCATTATAAAGAAATCACATTAGGATTCTCTTTTTATGCTGTTCCTTAAAACACTAGTGCTTAGGAAATCTATTGGAGGCAGAAGCAGTCAAGGGTAGCCTAGGGTTAGGGTTAGGCTTAGGGTTAGGCTTAGGGTACGGCTTAGGATACGGGTTCGGGGAGGGGTGCGGGTACGGCGTAGGGTATGGGTTAGGGTTAGGGTTAGGGTTAGTGTTAGGGTTAGGGCTCGGTTTAGGGTACGGGTTAGGATTAGGGTACGTGTTAGGGTTAGGGTAGGGGTTAGGGTTAGGGTACGCGTTAGGGTTAGGGTAGTTATTAAACCTATCCCACTCTCTAGACACTCCTTAGCACGTAAAGGAATATTATTTGGGGGTCCAGCCATGGAGAAGAGTTTAGACACTGGGATAAGATAAGGAACACACCCATTACAAAGAAATCACATTAGGATTCTCTTTTTAAGCTGTTCCTTAAAACACTAGTGCTTAGGAAATCTATTGGAGGCAGAAGCAGTCAAGGGTAGCCTAGTGTTAGGTTTAGGCTTAGGGTAAGGTTTAGGGTATGGCTTAGGGTACGGGTTCGGGGAGGGGTGCGGGTACGGCGTAGGGTATGGGTTAGGGTTAGGGTTAGGGTTAGTGTTAGGGTTAGGGCTCGGTTTAGGGTACGGGTTAGGAATAGGGTACGTGTTAGGGTTAGGGTAGGGGTTAGGGTTAGGGTACGTGTTAGGGTTAGGGTAGTTATTAAACCTATCCCACTCTCTAGACACCCCTTAGCACGTAAAGGTATATTATTTGGGGCTCCAGCCATGGAGAAGAATTTAGACACTGGGATAAGATAAGGAACACACCCATTATAAAGAAATCACATTAGGATTCTCTTTTTAAGCTGTTCCTTAAAACACTAGTGCTTAGGAAATCTATTGGAGGCAGAAGCAGTCAAGGGTAGCCTAGGGTTAGGGTTAGGCTTAGGGTTAGGCTTAGGGTACGGCTTAGGATACGGGTTCGGGGAGGGGTGCGGGTACGGCGTAGGGTATGGGTTAGGGTTAGGGTTAGGGTTAGTGTTAGGGTTAGGGCTCGGTTTAGGGTACGGGTTAGGATTAGGGTACGTGTTAGGGTTAGGGTAGGGGTTAGGGTTAGGGTACGCGTTAGGGTTAGGGTAGTTATTAAACCTATCCCACTCTCTAGACACTCCTTAGCACGTAAAGGAATATTATTTGGGGGTCCAGCCATGGAGAAAAGTTTAGACACTGGGATAAGGACCACACCCATTACAAAGAAATCACATTAGGATTCTCTTTTTAAGCTGTTCCTTAAAACACTAGTGCTTAGGAAATCTATTGGAGGCAGAAGCAGTCAAGGGTAGCCTAGGGTTAGGGTTAGGCTTAGGGTTAGGCTTAGGGTACGGCTTAGGGTACGGATTCGGGGAGGGGTGCGTGTACGGCGTAGGGTATGGGTTAGGGTTAGGGTTAGGGTTAGTGATACGGTTAGGGCTCCGTTTAGGGTACGGGTTAGGATTAGGGTACGTGTTAGGGTTAGGGTAGGGGTTAGGGTTAGGGTACGCGAAAGGGTTAGGGTAGTTATTAAACCTATCCCACTCTCTAGATACCCCTTAGCACGTAAAGAAATATTATATGGGGGTCGAGCCATGGAGAAGAGTTTAGACACTGGGATAAGATAAGGAACACACCCATAATAAAGAAATCACATTAGGATTCTCTTTTTAAGCTGTTCCTTAAAACACTAGTGCTTAGGAAATCTATTGGAGGCAGAAGCAGTCAAGGGTAGCCTAGGGTTAGGGTTAGGCTTAGGGTTAGGCTTAGGGTATGGCTTAGGGTACGGGTTCGGGTAGGGGTGCGGGTACGGCGTAGGGTATGCGTTAGGGTTAGGGTTAGGGTTAGTGATAGGGTTAGGGCTCGGTTTAGGGTACGGGTTAGGATTAGGGTACGTGTTAGGGTTAGGGTAGGGGTTAGGATTAGGGTACGCGTTAGGGTTAGGGTAGTTATTAAACCTATCCCACTCTCTAGATACCCCTTAGCACGTAAAGGAATATTATTTGGGGTTCCAGCCATGGAGAAGAGTTTAGACACTGGGATAAGGTAAGGAACACACCCATTATAAAGAAATCACATTAGGATTCTCTTTTTAAGCTGTTCCTTAAAACACTGGTGCTTAGGAAATCTACTGGATGCAGAAGCAGTCAAGGGTAGCCTAGGGTTAGGGTTAGGCTTAGGGTTAGGGTTAGGGTACGGCTTAGGGTACGGGTTCGGTGAGGGGTGCGGGTACGGCATAGGGTATGGGTTAGGGTTAGGGTTAGGGTTAGTGTTAGGGTTAGGGCTCGGTTTAGGGTACGGGTTAGGAATAGGGTACGTGTTAGGGTTAGGGTAGGGGTTAGGGTTAGGGTACGTGTTAGGGTTAGGGTAGTTATTAAACCTATCCCACTCTCTAGACACTCCTTAGCACGTAAAGGTATATTATTTGGGGCTCCAGCTATGGAGAAGAGTCTAGACACTGGGATAAGATAAGGAACACACCCATTATAAAGAAATCACATTAGGATTCTCTTTTTAAGCTGTTCCTTAAAACACTAGTGCTTAGGAAATCTATTGGAGGCAGAAGCAGTCAAGGGTAGCCTAGGGTTAGGGTTAGGCTTAGGTTTAGGCTTAGGGTACGGCTTAGGGTACGGGTTCGGGGAGGGGTGCGGGTACGGCATAGGGTATGGGTTAGGGTTAGGGTTAGGGTTAGTGTTAGGGTTAGGGCTCGGTTTAGGGTACGGGTTAGGATTAGGGTACGTGTTAGGGTTAGGGTAGGGGTTAGGGTTAGGGTATGCGTTAGGGTTAGGGTAGTTATTAAACCTATCCCACTCTCTAGATACCCCTTAGCACGTAAAGGAATATTATTTGGGGGTCCAGCCATGGAGAAGAGTTTAGACACTAGTATAAGATAAGGAACACACCCATTATAAAGAAATCACATTAGGATTCTCTTTTTATGCTGTTCCTTAAAACACTAGTGCTTAGGAAATCTATTGGAGGCAGAAGCAGTCAAGGGTAGCCTAGGGTTAGGGTTAGGCTTAGGGTTAGGCTTAGGGTACGGCTTAGGATACGGGTTCGGGGAGGGGTGCGGGTACGGCGTAGGGTATGGGTTAGGGTTAGGGTTAGGGTTAGTGTTAGGGTTAGGGCTCGGTTTAGGGTACGGGTTAGGATTAGGGTACGTGTTAGGGTTAGGGTAGGGGTTAGGGTTAGGGTACGCGTTAGGGTTAGGGTAGTTATTAAACCTATCCCACTCTCTAGACACTCCTTAGCACGTAAAGGAATATTATTTGGGTGTCCAGCCATGGAGAAGAGTTTAGACACTGGGATAAGATAAGGAACACACCCATTACAAAGAAATCACATTAGGATTCTCTTTTTAAGCTGTTCCTTAAAACACTAGTGCTTAGGAAATCTATTGGAGGCAGAAGAAGTCAAGGGTAGCCTAGGGTTAGGGTTAGGCTTAGGGTTAGGCTTAGGGTACGGCTTAGGGTACGGGTTCGGGGAGGGTTTCGGGTACGGCGTAGGGTATGGGTTAGGGTTAGGGTTAGGGTTAGTGTTAGGGTTAGGGCTCGGTTTAGGGTACGGGTTAGGATTAGGGTACTTGTTAGGGTTAGGGTAGGGGTTAGGGTTAGGGTACGCGTTAGGGTTAGGGTAGTTATTAAACCTATCCCACTCTCTAGATACCCCTTAGCACGTAAAGGAATATTATTTGGGGGTCCAGCCATGGAGAAGAGTTTAGACACTAGGATAAGATAAGGAACACACCCATTATAAAGAAATCACATTAGGATTCTCTTTTTAAGCTCTTCCTTAAAACACTAGTGCTTAGGAAATCTATTGGAGGCAGAAGCAGTCAAGGGTAGCCTAGGGTTAGGGTTAGGCTTAGGGTTAGGGTTAGGGTACGGCTTAGGATACGGGTTCGGGTAGGGGTGCGGGTACGGCGTAGAGTATGGGTTAGGGTTAGGGTTAGTGTTAGTGATAGGGTTAGGTCTCGGTTTAGGGTACGGGTTAGGATTAGGGTACGTGTTAGGGTTAGGGTAGGGGTTAGGGTTAGGGTACGCGTTAGGGATAGGGTAGTTATTAAGCCTATCCAACTCTCTAGGTACCCCTTAGCACGTAAAGGAATATTATTTGGGGGTCCAGCCATGGAGAAGAATTTAGACACTGGGATAAGGACCACACCCATTACAAAGAAATAACATTAGGATTCTCTTTTTAAGCTGTTCCTTAAAACACTAGTGCTTAGGAAATCTATTGGAGGCAGAAGCAGTCAAGGGTAGCCTAGGGTTAGGGTTAGGCTTAGGGTTAGGCTTAGGGTACGGCTTAGGGTACGGGTTCGGGGAGGGGTGCGGGTACGGCATAGGGTATGGGTTAGGGTTAGGGTTAGGGTTAGTGTTAGGGTTAGGGCTCGGTTTAGGGTACGGGTTAGGATTAGGGTACGTGTTAGGGTTAGGGTAGGGGTTAGGGTTAGGGTACGCGTTAGGGTTAGGGTAGTTATTAAACCTATCCCACTCTCTAGACACTCCTTAGCACGTAAAGGAATATTATTTGGGGGTCCAGCCATGGAGAAGAGTTTAGACACTGGGATAAGATAAGGAACACACCCATTACAAAGAAATCACATTAGGATTCTCTTTTTAAGCTGTTCCTTAAAACACTAGTGCTTAGGAAATCTATTGGAGGCAGAAGCAGTCAAGGGTAGCCTAGGGTTAGGGTTAGGCTTAGGGTTAGGCTTAGGGTACGGCTTAGGGTACGGGTTCGGGGAGGGTTTCGGGTACGGCGTAGGGTATGGGTTAGGGTTAGGGTTAGGGTTAGTGTTAGGGTTAGGGCTCGGTTTAGGGTACGGGTTAGGATTAGGGTACTTGTTAGGGTTAGGGTAGGGGTTAGGGTTAGGGTACGCGTTAGGGTTAGGGTAGTTATTAAACCTATCCCACTCTCTAGATACCCCTTAGCACGTAAAGGAATATTATTTGGGGGTCCAGCCATGGAGAAGAGTTTAGACACTAGGATAAGATAAGGAACACACCCATTATAAAGAAATCACATTAGGATTCTCTTTTTAAGCTCTTCCTTAAAACACTAGTGCTTAGGAAATCTATTGGAGGCAGAAGCAGTCAAGGGTAGCCTAGGGTTAGGGTTAGGCTTAGGGTTAGGGTTAGGGTACGGCTTAGGATACGGGTTCGGGTAGGGGTGCGGGTACGGCGTAGAGTATGGGTTAGGGTTAGGGTTAGTGTTAGTGATAGGGTTAGGTCTCGGTTTAGGATACGGGTTAGGATTAGGGTACGTGTTAGGGTTAGGGTAGGGGTTAGGGTTAGGGTACGCGTTAGGGTTAGGGTAGTTATTAAGCCTATCCAACTCTCTAGGTACCCCTTAGCACGTAAAGGAATATTATTTGGGGGTCCAGCCATGGAGAAGAGTTTAGACACTGGGATAAGATAAGGAACACACCCATTATAAAGAAATCACATTAGGATTCTCTTTTTATGCTGTTCCTTAAAACACTAGTGCTTAGGAAATCTATTGGAGGCAGAAGCAGTCAAGGGTAGCCTAGGGTTAGGGTTAGGCTTAGGGTTAGGCTTAGGGTACGGCTTAGGATACGGGTTCGGGGAGGGGTGCGGGTACGGCGTAGGGTATGGGTTAGGGTTAGGGTTAGGGTTAGTGTTAGGGTTAGGGCTCGGTTTAGGGTACGGGTTAGGATTAGGGTACGTGTTAGGGTTAGGGTAGGGGTTAGGGTTAGGGTACGCGTTAGGGTTAGGGTAGTTATTAAACCTATCCCACTCTCTAGACACTCCTTAGCACGTAAAGGAATATTATTTGGGGGTCCAGCCATGGAGAAGAGTTTAGACACTGGGATAAGATAAGGAACACACCCATTACAAAGAAATCACATTAGGATTCTCTTTTTAAGCTGTTCCTTAAAACACTAGTGCTTAGGAAATCTATTGGAGGCAGAAGCAGTCAAGGGTAGCCTAGTGTTAGGTTTAGGCTTAGGGTAAGGTTTAGGGTATGGCTTAGGGTACGGGTTCGGGGAGGGGTGCGGGTACGGCGTAGGGTATGGGTTAGGGTTAGGGTTAGGGTTAGTGTTAGGGTTAGGGCTCGGTTTAGGGTACGGGTTAGGAATAGGGTACGTGTTAGGGTTAGGGTAGGGGTTAGGGTTAGGGTACGTGTTAGGGTTAGGGTAGTTATTAAACCTATCCCACTCTCTAGACACCCCTTAGCACGTAAAGGTATATTATTTGGGGCTCCAGCCATGGAGAAGAATTTAGACACTGGGATAAGATAAGGAACACACCCATTATAAAGAAATCACATTAGGATTCTCTTTTTAAGCTGTTCCTTAAAACACTAGTGCTTAGGAAATCTATTGGAGGCAGAAGCAGTCAAGGGTAGCCTAGGGTTAGGGTTAGGCTTAGGGTTAGGCTTAGGGTACGGCTTAGGATACGGGTTCGGGGAGGGGTGCGGGTACGGCGTAGGGTATGGGTTAGGGTTAGGGTTAGGGTTAGTGTTAGGGTTAGGGCTCGGTTTAGGGTACGGGTTAGGATTAGGGTACGTGTTAGGGTTAGGGTAGGGGTTAGGGTTAGGGTACGCGTTAGGGTTAGGGTAGTTATTAAACCTATCCCACTCTCTAGACACTCCTTAGCACGTAAAGGAATATTATTTGGGGGTCCAGCCATGGAGAAAAGTTTAGACACTGGGATAAGGACCACACCCATTACAAAGAAATCACATTAGGATTCTCTTTTTAAGCTGTTCCTTAAAACACTAGTGCTTAGGAAATCTATTGGAGGCAGAAGCAGTCAAGGGTAGCCTAGGGTTAGGGTTAGGCTTAGGGTTAGGCTTAGGGTACGGCTTAGGGTACGGATTCGGGGAGGGGTGCGTGTACGGCGTAGGGTATGGGTTAGGGTTAGGGTTAGGGTTAGTGATAGGGTTAGGGCTCCGTTTAGGGTACGGGTTAGGATTAGGGTACGTGTTAGGGTTAGGGTAGGGGTTAGGGTTAGGGTACGCGATAGGGTTAGGGTAGTTATTAAACCTATCCCACTCTCTAGATACCCCTTAGCACGTAAAGAAATATTATATGGGGGTCCAGCCATGGAGAAGAGTTTAGACACTGGGATAAGATAAGGAACACACCCATTATAAAGAAATCACATTAGGATTCTCTTTTTAAGCTGTTCCTTAAAACACTAGTGCTTAGGAAATCTATTGGAGGCAGAAGCAGTCAAGGGTAGCCTAGGGTTAGGGTTAGGCTTAGGGTTAGGCTTAGGGTATGGCTTAGGGTACGGGTTCGGGGAGGGGTGCGGGTACGGCGTAGGGTATGCGTTAGGGTTAGGGTTAGGGTTAGTGATAGGGTTAGGGCTCGGTTTAGGGTACGGGTTAGGATTAGGGTACCTGTTAGGGTTAGGGTAGGGGTTAGGATTAGGGTACGCGTTAGGGTTAGGGTAGTTATTAAACCTATCCCACTCTCTAGATACCCCTTACCACGTAAAGGAATATTATTTGGGGTTCCAGCCATGGAGAAGAGTTTAGACACTGGGATAAGGTAAGGAACACACCCATTATAAAGAAATCACATTAGGATTCTCTTTTTAAGCTGTTCCTTAAAACACTAGTGCTTAGGAAATCTACTGGATGCAGAAGCAGTCAAGGGTAGCCTAGGGTTAGGGTTAGGCTTAGGGTTAGGGTTAGGGTACGGCTTAGGGTACGGGTTCGGTGAGGGGTGCGGGTACGGCATAGGGTATGGGTTAGGGTTAGGGTTAGGGTTAGTGTTAGGGTTAGGGCTCGGTTTAGGGTACGGGTTAGGAATAGGGTACGTGTTAGGGTTAGGGTAGGGGTTAGGGTTAGGGTACGTGTTAGGGTTAGGGTAGTTATTAAACCTATCCCACTCTCTAGACACTCCTTAGCACGTAAAGGTATATTAATTGGGGCTCCAGCTATGGAGAAGAGTCTAGACACTGGGATAAGATAAGGAACACACCCATTATAAAGAAATCACATTAGGATTCTCTTTTTAAGCTGTTCCTTAAAACACTAGTGCTTAGGAAATCTATTGGCGGCAGAAGCAGTCAAGGGTAGCCTAGGGTTAGGGTTAGGCTTAGGGTTAGGCTTAGGGTACGGCTTAGGGTACGGGTTCGGGGAGGGGTGCGGGTACGGCATAGGGTATGGGTTAGGGTTAGGGTTAGGGTTAGTGTTAGGGTTAGGGCTCGGTTTAGGGTACGGGTTACGATTAGGGTACGTGTTAGGGTTAGGGTAGGGGTTAGGGTTAGGGTACGCGTTAGGGTTAGGGTAGTTATTAAACCTATCCCACTCTCTAGATACCCCTTAGCACGTAAAGGAATATTATTTGGGGGTCCAGCCATGGAGAAGAGTTTAGACACTAGGATAAGATACGGAACACACCCATTATAAAGAAATCACATTAGGATTCTCTTTTTAAGCTGTTCCTTAAAACACTAGTGCTTAGGAAATCTATTGGAGGCAGAAGCATTCAAGGGTAGCCTAGGGTTAGGGTTAGGCTTAGGGTTAGTGTTAGGGTACGGCTTAGGGTACGGATTCGGGGAGGGGTGCGTGTACGGCGTAGGGTATGGGTTAGGGTTAGGGTTAGGGTTAGTGATAGGGTTAGGGCTCGGTTTAGGGTACGGGTTAGGATTAGGGTACGTGTTAGGGTTAGGGTAGGGTTTAGGGTTAGGGTACGCGTTAGGGTTAGGGTAGTTATTAAACCTATCCCACTCTCTAGATACCCCTTAGCACGTAAAGGAATATTATTTGGGGGTCCAGCCATGGAGAAGAGTTTAGACACTGGGATAAGATAAGGAACACACCCATTATAAAAAATCACATTAGGATTCTCTTTTTAAGCTGTTTCTTAAAACACTAGTGCTTAGGAAATCTATTGGAGGCAGAAGCAGTCAAGGGTAGCCTAGGGTTAGGGTTAGGCTTAGGGTTAGGCTTAGGATACGGCTTAGGGTACGGGTTCGGGGAGCGGTGCGGGTACGGCGTAGGGTATGGGTTAGGGTTAGGGTTAGTGTTAGGGTTAGGGCTCGGTTTAGGGTACGGGTTAGGATTAGGGTACGTGTTAGGGATAGGGTAGGGGTTAGGGTTAGGGTACGCGTTAGGGTTAGGGTAGTTATTAAACCTATCCCACTCTCTAGATACCCCTTACCACGTAAAGGAATATTATTTGGGGGTCCAGCCATGGAGAAGAGTTTAGACACTGGGATAAGGACCACACCCATTACAAAGAAATCACATTAGGATTCTCTTTTTAAGCTGTTCCTTAAAACACTAGTGCTTAGGAAATCTATTGGAGGCAGAAGCAGTCAAGGGTAGCCTAGGGTTAGGGTTAGGCTTAGGGTTAGGCTTAGGGTACGGCTTAGGGTACGGGTTCGGGGAGGGGTGCGGGTACGGCATAGGGTATGGGTTAGGGTTAGGGTTAGGGTTAGTGTTAGGGTTAGGGCTCGGTTTAGGGTACGGGTTAGGATTAGGGTACGTGTTAGGGTTAGGGTAGGGGTTAGGGTTAGGGTACGCGTTAGGGTTAGGGTAGTTATTAAACCTATCCCACTCTCTAGATACCCCTTAGCACGTAAAGGAATATTATTTGGGGGTCCAGCCATGGAGAAGAGTTTAGACACTAGTATAAGATAAGGAACACACCCATTATAAAGAAATCACATTAGGATTCTCTTTTTATGCTGTTCCTTAAAACACTAGTGCTTAGGAAATCTACTGGAGGCAGAAGCAGTCAAGGGTAGCCTAGGGTTAGGGTTAGGCTTAGGGTTAGGCTTAGGGTACGGCTTAGGATACGGGTTCGGGGAGGGGTGCGGGTACGGCGTAGGGTATGGGTTAGGGTTAGGGTTAGGGTTAGTGTTAGGGTTAGGGCTCGGTTTAGGGTACGGGTTAGGATTAGAGTACGTGTTAGGGTTAGGGTAGGGGTTAGGGTTAGGGTACGCGTTAGGGTTAGGGTAGTTATTAAACCTATCCCACTCTCTAGACACTCCTTAGCACGTAAAGGAATATTATTTGGGGGTCCAGCCATGGAGAAGAGTTTAGACACTGGGATAAGATAAGGAACACACCCATTACAAAGAAATCACATTAGGATTCTCTTTTTAAGCTGTTCCTTAAAACACTAGTGCTTAGGAAATCTATTGGAGGCAGAAGCAGTCAAGGGTAGCCTAGGGTTAGGGTTAGGCTTAGGGTTAGGCTTAGGGTACGGCTTAGGGTACGGGTTCGGGGAGGGGTGCGGGTACGGCGTAGGGTATGGGTTAGGGTTAGGGTTAGGGTTAGTGTTAGGGTTAGGGCTCGGTTTAGGGTACGGGTTAGGATTAGGTTACGTGTTAGGGTTAGGGTAGGGGTTAGGGTTAGGGTACGTGTTAGGGTTAGGGTAGTTATTAAACCTATCCCACTCTCTAGACACTCCTTAGCACGTAAAGGAATATTATTTGGGGGTCCAGCCATGGAGAAAAGTTTAGACACTGGGATAAGGACCACACCCATTACAAAGAAATCACATTAGGATTCTCTTTTTAAGCTGTTCCTTAAAACACTAGTGCTTAGGAAATCTATTGGAGGCAGAAGCAGTCAAGGGTAGCCTAGGGTTAGGGTTAGGCTTAGGGTTAGGCTTAGGGTACGGCTTAGGGTACGGATTCGGGGAGGGGTGCGTGTACGGCGTAGGGTATGGGTTAGGGTTAGGGTTAGGGTTAGTGATACGGTTAGGGCTCCGTTTAGGGTACGGGTTACGATTAGGGTACGTGTTAGGGTTAGGGTAGGGGTTAGGGTTAGGGTACGCGAAAGGGTTAGGGTAGTTATTAAACCTATCCCACTCTCTAGATACCCCTTAGCACGTAAAGAAATATTATATGGGGGTCGAGCCATGGAGAAGAGTTTAGACACTGGGATAAGATAAGGAACACACCCATAATAAAGAAATCACATTAGGATTCTCTTTTTAAGCTGTTCCTTAAAACACTAGTGCTTAGGAAATCTATTGGAGGCAGAAGCAGTCAAGGGTAGCCTAGGGTTAGGGTTAGGCTTAGGGTTAGGCTTAGGGTATGGCTTAGGGTACGGGTTCGGGTAGGGGTGCGGGTACGGCGTAGGGTATGCGTTAGGGTTAGGGTTAGGGTTAGTGATAGGGTTAGGGCTCGGTTTAGGGTACGGGTTAGGATTAGGGTACGTGTTAGGGTTAGGGTAGGGGTTAGGATTAGGGTACGCGTTAGGGTTAGGGTAGTTATTAAACCTATCCCACTCTCTAGATACCCCTTAGCACGTAAAGGAATATTATTTGGGGTTCCAGCCATGGAGAAGAGTTTAGACACTGGGATAAGGTAAGGAACACACCCATTATAAAGAAATCACATTAGGATTCTCTTTTTAAGCTGTTCCTTAAAACACTGGTGCTTAGGAAATCTACTGGATGCAGAAGCAGTCAAGGGTAGCCTAGGGTTAGGGTTAGGCTTAGGGTTAGGGTTAGGGTACGGCTTAGGGTACGGGTTCGGTGAGGGGTGCGGGTACGGCATAGGGTATGGGTTAGGGTTAGGGTTAGGGTTAGTGTTAGGGTTAGGGCTCGGTTTAGGGTACGGGTTAGGAATAGGGTACGTGTTAGGGTTAGGGTAGGGGTTAGGGTTAGGGTACGTGTTAGGGTTAGGGTAGTTATTAAACCTATCCCACTCTCTAGACACTCCTTAGCACGTAAAGGTATATTATTTGGGGCTCCAGCTATGGAGAAGAGTCTAGACACTGGGATAAGATAAGGAACACACCCATTATAAAGAAATCACATTAGGATTCTCTTTTTAAGCTGTTCCTTAAAACACTAGTGCTTAGGAAATCTATTGGCGGCAGAAGCAGTCAAGGGTAGCCTAGGGTTAGGGTTAGGCTTAGGGTTAGGCTTAGGGTACGGCTTAGGGTACGGGTTCGGGGAGGGGTGCGGGTACGGCGTAGGGTATGGGTTAGGGTTAGGGTTAGGGTTAGTGTTAGGGTTAGGGCTCGGTTTAGGGTACGGGTTACGATTAGGGTACGTGTTAGGGTTAGGGTAGGGGTTAGGGTTAGGGTACGCGTTAGGGTTAGGGTAGTTATTAAACCTATCCCACTCTCTAGATACCCCTTAGCACGTAAAGGAATATTATTTGGGGGTCCAGCCATGGAGAAGAGTTTAGACACTAGGATAAGATACGGAACACACCCATTATAAAGAAATCACATTAGGATTCTCTTTTTAAGCTGTTCCTTAAAACACTAGTGCTTAGGAAATCTATTGGAGGCAGAAGCATTCAAGGGTAGCCTAGGGTTAGGGTTAGGCTTAGGGTTAGTGTTAGGGTACGGCTTAGGGTACGGATTCGGGGAGGGGTGCGTGTACGGCCTAGGGTATGGGTTAGCGTTAGGGTTAGGGTTAGTGATAGGGTTAGGGCTCGGTTTAGGGTACGGGTTAGGATTAGGGTACGTGTTAGGGTTAGGGTAGGGGTTAGGGTTAGGGTACGCGTTAGGGTTAGGGTAGTTATTAAACCTATCCCACTCTCTAGATACCCCTTAGCACGTAAAGGAATATTATTTGGGGGTCCAGCCATGGAGAAGAGTTTAGACACTGGGATAAGATAAGGAACACACCCATTATAAAAAATCACATTAGGATTCTCTTTTTAAGCTGTTTCTTAAAACACTAGTGCTTAGGAAATCTATTGGAGGCAGAAGCAGTCAAGGGTAGCCTAGGGTTAGGGTTAGGCTTAGGGTTAGGCTTAGGATACGGCTTAGGTTACGGGTTCGGGGAGGGGTTCGGGTACGGCGTAGGGTATGGGTTAGGGTTAGGGTTAGGGTTAGTGTTAGGGTTAGGGCTCGGTTTAGGGTACGGGTTAGGATTAGGGTACGTGTTAGGGTTAGGGTAGGGGTTAGGGTTAGGGTACGCGTTAGGGTTAGGGTAGTTATTAAACCTATCCCACTCTCTAGATACCCCTTAGCACGTAAAGGAATATTATTTGGGGGTCCAGCCATGGAGAAGAGTTTAGACACTAGGATAAGATAAGGAACACACCCATTATAAAGAAATCACATTAGGATTCTCTTTTTATGCTGTTCCTTAAAACACTAGTGCTTAGGAAATCTATTGGAGGCAGAAGCAGTCAAGGGTAGCCTAGGGTTAGGGTTAGGCTTAGGGTTAGGCTTAGGGTACGGCTTAGGATACGGGTTCGGGGAGGGGTGCGGGTACGGCGTAGGGTATGGGTTAGGGTTAGGGTTAGGGTTAGTGTTAGGGTTAGGGCTCGGTTTAGGGTACGGGTTAGGATTAGGGTATGTGTTAGGGTTAGGGTAGGGGTTAGGGTTAGGGTACGTGTTAGGGTTAGGGTAGTTATTAAACCTATCCCACTCTCTAGACACTCCTTAGCACGTAAAGGAATATTATTTGGGGGTCCAGCCATGGAGAAGAGTTTAGACACTGGGATAAGATAAGGAACACACCCATTACAAAGAAATCACATTAGGATTCTCTTTTTAAGCTGTTCCTTAAAACACTAGTGCTTAGGAAATCTATTGGAGGCAGAAGCAGTCAAGGGTAGCCTAGGGTTAGGGTTAGGCTTAGGGTTAGGCTTAGGGTACGGCTTAGGGTACGGGTTCGGGGAGGGGTGCGGGTACGGCATAGGGTATGGGTTAGGGTTAGGGTTAGGGTTAGTGTTAGGGTTAGGGCTCGGTTTAGGGTACGGGTTAGGATTAGGGTACGTGTTAGGGTTAGGGTAGGGGTTAGGGTTAGGGTACGCGTTAGGGTTAGGGTAGTTATTAAACCTATCCCACTCTCTAGATACCCCTTAGCACGTAAAGGAATATTATTTGGGGGTCCAGCCATGGAGAAGAGTTTAGACACTAGTATAAGATAAGGAACACACCCATTATAAAGAAATCACATTAGGATTCTCTTTTTATGCTGTTCCTTAAAACACTAGTGCTTAGGAAATCTATTGGAGGCAGAAGCAGTCAAGGGTAGCCTAGGGTTAGGGTTAGGCTTAGGGTTAGGCTTAGGGTACGGCTTAGGATACGGGTTCGGGGAGGGGTGCGGGTACGGCGTAGGGTATGGGTTAGGGTTAGGGTTAGGGTTAGTGTTAGGGTTAGGGCTCGGTTTAGGGTACGGGTTAGGATTAGGGTACGTGTTAGGGTTAGGGTAGGGGTTAGGGTTAGGGTACGCGTTAGGGTTAGGGTAGTTATTAAACCTATCCCACTCTCTAGACACTCCTTAGCACGTAAAGGAATATTATTTGGGTGTCCAGCCATGGAGAAGAGTTTAGACACTGGGATAAGATAAGGAACACACCCATTACAAAGAAATCACATTAGGATTCTCTTTTTAAGCTGTTCCTTAAAACACTAGTGCTTAGGAAATCTATTGGAGGCAGAAGAAGTCAAGGGTAGCCTAGGGTTAGGGTTAGGCTTAGGGTTAGGCTTAGGGTACGGCTTAGGGTACGGGTTCGGGGAGGGTTTCGGGTACGGCGTAGGGTATGGGTTAGGGTTAGGGTTAGGGTTAGTGTTAGGGTTAGGGCTCGGTTTAGGGTACGGGTTAGGATTAGGGTACTTGTTAGGGTTAGGGTAGGGGTTAGGGTTAGGGTACGCGTTAGGGTTAGGGTAGTTATTAAACCTATCCCACTCTCTAGATACCCCTTAGCACGTAAAGGAATATTATTTGGGGGTCCAGCCATGGAGAAGAGTTTAGACACTAGGATAAGATAAGGAACACACCCATTATAAAGAAATCACATTAGGATTCTCTTTTTAAGCTCTTCCTTAAAACACTAGTGCTT
The DNA here is from genome assembly GCF_028023285.1 of Balaenoptera ricei. Taxonomy (NCBI): domain Eukaryota; kingdom Metazoa; phylum Chordata; class Mammalia; order Artiodactyla; family Balaenopteridae; genus Balaenoptera; species Balaenoptera ricei. The sequence goes on from NW_026777558.1 coordinate 20,438, forward strand.
AGGAAATCTATTGGAGGCAGAAGCAGTCAAGGGTAGCCTAGGGTTAGGGTTAGGCTTAGGGTTAGGGTTAGGGTACGGCTTAGGATACGGGTTCGGGTAGGGGTGCGGGTACGGCGTAGAGTATGGGTTAGGGTTAGGGTTAGTGTTAGTGATAGGGTTAGGTCTCGGTTTAGGGTACGGGTTAGGATTAGGGTACGTGTTAGGGTTAGGGTAGGGGTTAGGGTTAGGGTACGCGTTAGGGTTAGGGTAGTTATTAAGCCTATCCAACTCTCTAGGTACCCCTTAGCACGTAAAGGAATATTATTTGGGGGTCCAGCCATGGAGAAGAGTTTAGACACTGGGATAAGATAAGGAACACACCCATTATAAAGAAATCACATTAGAATTCTCTTTTTATGCTGTTCCTTAAAACACTAGTGCTTAGGAAATCTATTGGAGGCAGAAGCAGTCAAGGGTAGCCTAGGGTTAGGGTTAGGCTTAGGGTTAGGCTTAGGGTACGGCTTAGGATACGGGTTCGGGGAGGGGTGCGGGTACGGCGTAGGGTATGGGTTAGGGTTAAGGTTAGGGTTAGTGTTAGGGTTAGGGCTCGGTTTAGGGTACGGGTTAGGATTAGGGTACGTGTTAGGGTTAGGGTAGGGGTTAGGGTTAGGGTACGCGTTAGGGTTAGGGTAGTTATTAAACCTATCCCACTCTCTAGACACTCCTTAGCACGTAAAGGAATATTATTTGGGGGTCCAGCCATGGAGAAGAGTTTAGACACTGGGATAAGATAAGGAACAAACCCATTACAAAGAAATCACATTAGGATTCTCTTTTTAAGCTGTTCCTTAAAACACTAGTGCTTAGGAAATCTATTGGAGGCAGAAGCAGTCAAGGGTAGCCTAGGGTTAGGGTTAGGCTTAGGGTTAGGCTTAGGGTACGGCTTAGGGTACGGGTTCGGGGAGGGTTTCGGGTACGGCGTAGGGTATGGGTTAGGGTTAGGGTTAGGGTTAGTGTTAGGGTTAGGGCTCGGTTTAGGGTACGGGTTAGGATTAGGGTACTTGTTAGGGTTAGGGTAGGGGTTAGGGTTAGGGTACGCGTTAGGGTTAGGGTAGTTATTAAACCTATCCCACTCTCTAGATACCCCTTAGCACGTAAAGCAATATTATTTGGGGGTCCAGCCATGGAGAAGAGTTTAGACACTAGGATAAGATAAGGAACACACCCATTATAAAGAAATCACATTAGGATTCTCTTTTTAAGCTCTTCCTTAAAACACTAGTGCTTAGGAAATCTATTGGAGGCAGAAGCAGTCAAGGGTAGCCTAGGGTTAGGGTTAGGCTTAGGGTTAGGGTTAGGGTACGGCTTAGGATACGGGTTCGGGTAGGGGTGCGGGTACGGCGTAGATTATGGGTTAGGGTTAGGGTTAGTGTTAGTGATAGGGTTAGGTCTCGGTTTAGGTTACGGGTTAGGATTAGGGTACGTGTTAGGGTTAGGGTAGGGGTTAGGGTTAGGGTACGCGTTAGGGTTAGGGTAGTTATTAAGCCTATCCAACTCTCTAGGTACCCCTTAGCACGTAAAGGAATATTATTTGGGGGTCCAGCCATGGAGAAGAGTTTAGACACTGGGATAAGATAAGGAACACACCCATTATAAAGAAATCACATTAGGATTCTCTTTTTAAGCTGTTCCTTAACACACTAGTGCTTAGGAAATCTATTGGAGGCAGAAGCAGTCAAGGGTAGCCTAGTGTTAGGTTTAGGCTTAGGGTAAGGTTTAGGGTACGGCTTAGGGTACGGGTTCGGGGAGGGCTGCGGGTACGGCGTAGGGTATGGGTTAGGGTTAAGGTTAGGGTTAGTGTTAGGGTTAGGGCTCGGTTTAGGGTACGGGTTAGGAATAGGGTACGTGTTAGGGTTAGGGTAGGGGTTAGGGTTAGGGTACGTGTTAGGGTTAGGGTAGTTATTAAACCTATCCCACTCTCTAGACACTCCTTAGCACGTAAAGGTATATTATTTGGGGCTCCAGCTATGGAGAAGAGTCTAGACACTGGGATAAGATAAGGAACACACCCATTATAAAGAAATCACATTAGGATTCTCTTTTTAAGCTGTTCCTTAAAACACTAGTGCTTAGGAAATCTATTGGCGGCAGAAGCAGTCAAGGGTAGCCTAGGGTTAGGGTTAGGCTTAGGGTTAGGCTTAGGGTACGGCTTAGGGTACGGGTTCGGGGAGGGGTGCGGGTACGGCGTAGGGTATGGGTTAGGGTTAGGGTTAGGGTTAGTGTTAGGGTTAGGGCTCGGTTTAGGGTACGGGTTACGATTAGGGTACGTGTTAGGGTTAGGGTAGGGGTTAGGGTTAGGGTACGCGTTAGGGTTAGGGTAGTTATTAAACCTATCCCACTCTCTAGATACCCCTTAGCACGTAAAGGAATATTATTTGGGGGTCCAGCCATGGAGAAGAGTTTAGACACTAGGATAAGATACGGAACACACCCATTATAAAGAAATCACATTAGGATTCTCTTTTTAAGCTGTTCCTTAAAACACTAGTGCTTAGGAAATCTATTGGAGGCAGAAGGATTCAAGGGTAGCCTAGGGTTAGGGTTAGGCTTAGGGTTAGTGTTAGGGTACGGCTTAGGGTACGGATTCGGGGAGGGGTGCGTGTACGGCGTAGGGTATGGGTTAGGGTTAGGGTTAGGGTTAGTGATAGGGTTAGGGCTCGGTTTAGGGTACGGGTTAGGATTAGGGTACGTGTTAGGGTTAGGGTAGGGTTTAGGGTTAGGGTACGCGTTAGGGTTAGGGTAGTTATTAAACCTATCCCACTCTCTAGATACCCCTTAGCACGTAAAGGAATATTATTTGGGGGTCCAGCCATGGAGAAGAGTTTAGACACTGGGATAAGATAAGGAACACACCCATTATAAAGAAATCACATTAGGATTCTCTTTTTAAGCTGTTTCTTAAAACACTAGTCCTTAGGAAATCTATTGGAGGCAGAAGCAGTCAAGGGTAGCCTAGGGTTAGGGTTAGGCTTAGGGTTAGGCTTAGGATACGGCTTAGGGTACGGGTTCGGGGAGGGGTGCGGGTACGGCGTAGGGTATGGGTTAGGGTTAGGGTTAGGGTTAGTGTTAGGGTTAGGGCTCGGTTTAGGGTACGGGTTAGGATTAGGGTACGTGTTAGGGTTAGGGTAGGGGTTAGGGTTAGGGTACGCGTTAGGGTTAGGGTAGTTATTAAACCTATCCCACTCTCTAGATACCCCTTAGCACGTAAAGGAATATTATTTGGGGGTCCAGCCATGGAGAAGAGTTTAGACACTAGGATAAGATAAGGAACACACCCATTATAAAGAAATCACATTAGGATTCTCTTTTTATGCTGTTCCTTAAAACACTAGTGCTTAGGAAATTTATTGGAGGCAGAAGCAGTCAAGGGTAGCCTAGGGTTAGGGTTAGGCTTAGGGTTAGGCTTAGGGTACGGCTTAGGATACGGGTTCGGGGAGGGGTGCGGGTACGGCGTAGGGTATGGGTTAGGGTTAGGGTTAGGGTTAGTGTTAGGGTTAGGGCTCGGTTTAGGGTACGGGTTAGGATTAGGGTACGTGTTAGGGTTAGGGTAGGGGTTAGGGTTAGGGTACGTGTTAGGGTTAGGGTAGTTATTAAACCTATCCCACTCTCTAGACACCCCTTAGCACGTAAAGGTATATTATTTGGGGCTCCAGCCATGGAGAAGAATTTAGACACTGGGATAAGATAAGGAACACACCCATTATAAAGAAATCACATTAGGATTCTCTTTTTAAGCTGTTCCTTAAAACACTAGTGCTTAGGAAATCTATTGGAGGCAGAAGCAGTCAAGGGTAGCCTAGGGTTAGGGTTAGGCTTAGGGTTAGGCTTAGGGTACGGCTTAGGATACGGGTTCGGGGAGGGGTGCGGGTACGGCGTAGGGTATGGGTTAGGGTTAGGGTTAGGGTTAGTGTTAGGGTTAGGGCTCGGTTTAGGGTACGGGTTAGGATTAGGGTACGTGTTAGGGTTAGGGTAGGGGTTAGGGTTAGGGTACGGGTTAGGGTTAGGGTAGTTATTAAACCTATCCCACTCTCTAGACACTCCTTAGCACGTAAAGGAATATTATTTGGGGGTCCAGCCATGGAGAAAAGTTTAGACACTGGGATAAGGACCACACCCATTACAAAGAAATCACATTAGGATTCTCTTTTTAAGCTGTTCCTTAAAACACTAGTGCTTAGGAAATCTATTGGAGGAAGAAGCAGTCAAGGGTAGCCTAGGGTTAGGGTTAGGCTTAGGGTTAGGCTTAGGGTACGGCTTAGGGTACGGATTCGGGGAGGGGTGCGTGTACGGCGTAGGGTATGGGTTAGGGTTAGGGTTAGGGTTAGTGATAGGGTTAGGGCTCCGTTTAGGGTACGGGTTAGGATTAGGGTACGAGTTAGGGTTAGGGTAGGGGTTAGGGTTAGGGTACGCGATAGGGTTAGGGTAGTTATTAAATCTATCCCACTCTCTAGATACCCCTTAGCACGTAAAGAAATATAATATGGGGGTCCAGCCATGGAGAAGAGTTTAGACACTGGGATAAGATAAGGAACACACCCATTATAAAGAAATCACATTAGGATTCTCTTTTTAAGCTCTTCCTTAAAACACTAGTGCTTAGGAAATCTACTGGATGCAGAAGCAGTCAAGGGTAGCCTAGGGTTAGGGTTAGGCTTAGGGTTAGGGTTAGGGTACGGCTTAGGGTACGGGTTTGGTGAGGGGTGCGGGTACGGCATAGGGTATGGGTTAGGATTAGGGTTAGGGTTAGTGTTAGGGTTAGGGCTCGGTTTAGGGTACGGGTTAGGAATAGGGTACGTGTTAGGGTTAGGGTAGGGGTTAGGGTTAGGGTACGTGTTAGGGTTAGGGTAGTTATTAAACCTATCCCACTCTCTAGACACTCCTTAGCACGTAAAGGTATATTATTTGGGGCTCCAGCTATGGAGAAGAGTCTAGACACTGGGATAAGATAAGGAACACACCCATTATAAAGAAATCACATTAGGATTCTCTTTTTAAGCTGTTCCTTAAAACACTAGTGCTTAGGAAATCTATTGGAGGCAGAAGCAGTCAAGGGTAGCCTAGGGTTAGGGTTAGGCTTAGGGTTAGGCTTAGGGTATGGCTTAGGGTACGGGTTCGGGGAGGGGTGCGGGTACGGCGTAGGGTATGCGTTAGGGTTAGGGTTAGGGTTAGTGATAGGGTTAGGGCTCGGTTTAGGGTACGGGTTAGGATTAGGGTACGTGTTAGGGTTAGGGTAGGGGTTAGGATTAGGGTACGCGTTAGGGTTAGGGTAGTTATTAAACCTATCCCACTCTCTAGATACCCCTTAGCACGTAAAGGAATATTATTTGGGGTTCCAGCCATGGAGAAGAGTTTAGACACTGGGATAAGGTAAGGAACACACCCATTATAAAGAAATCACATTAGGATTCTCTTTTTAAGCTGTTCCTTAAAACACTAGTGCTTAGGAAATCTACTGGATGCAGAAGCAGTCAAGGGTACCGTAGGGTTAGGGTTAGGCTTAGGGTTAGGGTTAGGGTACGGCTTAGGGTACGGGTTCGGTGAGGGGTGCGGGTACGGCATAGGGTATGGGTTAGGGTTAGGGTTAGGGTTAGTGTTAGGGTTAGGGCTCGGTTTAGGGTACGGGTTAGGAATAGGGTACGTGTTAGGGTTAGGGTAGGGGTTAGGGTTAGGGTACGTGTTAGGGTTAGGGTAGTTATTAAACCTATCCCACTCTCTAGACACTCCTTAGCACGTAAAGGTATATTATTTGGGGCTCCAGCTATGGAGAAGAGTCTAGACACTGGGATAAGATAAGGAACACACCCATTATAAAGAAATCACATTAGGATTCTCTTTTTAACCTGTTCCTTAAAACACTAGTGCTTAGGAAATCTATTGGCGGCAGAAGCAGTCAAGGGTAGCCTAGGGTTAGGGTTAGGCTTAGGGTTAGGCTTAGGGTACGGCTTAGGGTACGGGTTCGGGGAGGGGAGCGGGTACGGCGTAGGGTATGGGTTAGGGTTAGGGTTAGGGTTAGTGTTAGGGTTAGGGCTCGGTTTAGGGTACGGGTTACGATTAGGGTACGTGTTAGGGTTAGGGTAGGGGTTAGGGTTAGGGTACGCGTTAGGGTTAGGGTAGTTATTAAACCTATCCCACTCTCTAGATACCCCTTAGCACGTAAAGGAATATTATTTGGGGGTCCAGCCATGGAGAAGAGTTTAGACACTAGGATAAGATACGGAACACACCCATTATAAAGAAATCACATTAGGATTCTCTTTTTAAGCTGTTCCTTAAAACACTAGTGCTTAGGAAATCTATTGGAGGCAGAAGGATTCAAGGGTAGCCTAGGGTTAGGGTTAGGCTTAGGGTTAGTGTTAGGGTACGGCTTAGGGTACGGATTCGGGGAGGGGTGCGTGTACGGCGTAGGGTATGGGTTAGGGTTAGGGTTAGGGTTAGTGTTAGGGTTAGGGCTCGGTTTAGGGTACGGGTTAGGATTAGGGTACGTGTTAGGGTTAGGGTAGGGGTTAGGGTTAGGGTACGCGTTAGGGTTAGGGTAGTTATTAAACCTATCCCACTCTCTAGATACCCCTTAGCACGTAAAGGAATATTATTTGGGGGTCCAGCCATGGAGAAGAGTTTAGACACTGGGATAAGATAAGGAACACACCCATTATAAAGAAATCACATTAGGATTATCTTTTTAAGCTGTTTCTTAAAACACTAGTGCTTAGGAAATCTATTGGAGGCAGAAGCAGTCAAGGGTAGCCTAGGGTTAGGGTTAGGCTTAGGGTTAGGCTTAGGATACGGCTTAGGGTACGGGTTCGGGGAGGGGTGCGGGTACGGCGTAGGGTATGGGTTAGGGTTAGGGTTAGGGTTAGTGTTAGGGTTAGGGCTCGGTTTAGGGTACGGGTTAGGATTAGGGTACGTGTTAGGGTTAGGGTAGGGGTTAGGGTTAGGGTACGCGTTAGGGTTAGGGTAGTTATTAAACCTATCCCACTCTCTAGATACCCCTTAGCACGTAAAGGAATATTATTTGGGGGTCCAGCCATGGAGAAGAGTTTAGACACTAGGATAAGATAAGGAACACACCAATTATAAAGAAATCACATTAGGATTCTCTTTTTATGCTGTTCCTTAAAACACTAGTGCTTAGAAAATCTATTGGAGGCAGAAGCAGTCAAGGGTAGCCTAGGGTTAGGGTTAGGCTTAGGGTTAGGCTTAGGGTACGGCTTAGGATACGGGTTCGGGGAGGGGTGCGGGTACGGCGTAGGGTATGGGTTAGGGTTAGGGTTAGGGTTAGTGTTAGGGTTAGGGCTCGGTTTAGGGTACGGGTTAGGATTAGGGTACGTGTTAGGGTTAGGGTAGGGGTTAGGGTTAGGGTACGTGTTAGGGTTAGGGTAGTTATTAAACCTATCCCACTCTCTAGACACTCCTTAGCACGTAAAGGAATATTATTTGGGGGTCCAGCCATGGAGAAGAGTTTAGACACTGGGATAAGGACCACACCCATTACAAAGAAATCACATTAGGATTCTCTTTTTAAGCTGTTCCTTAAAACACTAGTGCTTAGGAAATCTATTGGAGGCAGAAGCAGTCAAGGGTAGCCTAGGGTTAGGGTTAGGCTTAGGGTTAGGCTTAGGGTACGGCTTAGGGTACGGGTTCGGGGAGGGGTGCGGGTACGGCATAGGGTATGGGTTAGGGTTAGGGTTAGGGTTAGTGTTAGGGTTAGGGCTCGGTTTAGGGTACGGGTTAGGATTAGGGTACGTGTTAGGGTTAGGGTAGGGGTTAGGGTTAGGGTACGCGTTAGGGTTAGGGTAGTTATTAAACCTATCCCACTCTCTAGATACCCCTTAGCACGTAAAGGAATATTATTTGGGGGTCCAGCCATGGAGAAGAGTTTAGACACTAGTATAAGATAAGGAACACACCCATTATAAAGAAATCACATTAGGATTCTCTTTTTATGCTGTTCCTTAAAACACTAGTGCTTAGGAAATCTATTGGAGGCAGAAGCAGTCAAGGGTAGCCTAGGGTTAGGGTTAGGCTTAGGGTTAGGCTTAGGGTACGGCTTAGGATACGGGTTCGGGGAGGGGTGCGGGTACGGCGTAGGGTATGGGTTAGGGTTAGGGTTAGGGTTAGTGTTAGGGTTAGGGCTCGGTTTAGGGTACGGGTTAGGATTAGGGTACGGCTTAGGATACGGGTTCGGGGAGGGGTGCGGGTACGGCGTAGGGTATGGGTTAGGGTTAGGGTTAGGGTTAGTGTTAGGGTTAGGGCTCGGTTTAGGGTACGGGTTAGGATTAGGGTACGTGTTAGGGTTAGGGTAGGGGTTAGGGTTAGGGTACGCATTAGGGTTAGGGTAGTTATTAAACCTATCCCACTCTCTAGACACTCCTTAGCACGTAAAGGAATATTATTTGGGGGTCCAGCCATGGAGAAGAGTTTAGACACTGGGATAAGATAAGGAACACACCCATTACAAAGAAATCACATTAGGATTCTCTTTTTAAGCTGTTCCTTAAAACACTAGTGCTTAGGAAATCTATTGGAGGCAGAAGCAGTCAAGGGTAGCCTAGGGTTAGGGTTAGGCTTAGGGTTAGGCTTAGGGTACGGCTTAGGGTACGGGTTCGGGGAGGGTTTCGGGTACGGCGTAGGGTATGGGTTAGGGTTAGGGTTAGGGTTAGTGTTAGGGTTAGGGCTCGGTTTAGGGTACGGGTTAGGATTAGGGTACTTGTTAGGGTTAGGGTAGGGGTTAGGGTTAGGGTACGCGTTAGGGTTAGGGTAGTTATTAAACCTATCCCACTCTCTAGATACCCCTTAGCACGTAAAGGAATATTATTTGGGGGTCCAGCCATGGAGAAGAGTTTAGACACTAGGATAAGATAAGGAACACACCCATTATAAAGAAATCACATTAGGATTCTCTTTTTAAGCTCTTCCTTAAAACACTAGTGCTTAGGAAATCTATTGGAGGCAGAAGCAGTCAAGGGTAGCCTAGGGTTAGGGTTAGGCTTAGGGTTAGGGTTAGGGTACGGCTTAGGATACGGGTTCGGGTACGGGTGCGGGTACGGCGTAGAGTATGGGTTAGGGTTAGGGTTAGTGTTAGTGATAGGGTTAGGTCTCGGTTTAGGGTACGGGTTAGGATTAGGGTACGTGTTAGGGTTAGGGTAGGGGTTAGGGTTAGGGTACGCGTTAGGGTTAGGGTAGTTATTAAGCCTATCCAACTCTCTAGGTACCCCTTAGCACGTAAAGGAATATTATTTGGGGGTCCAGCCATGGAGAAGAGTTTAGACACTGGGATAAGATAAGGAACACACCCATTACAAAGAAATCACATTAGGATTCTCTTTTTAAGCTGTTCCTTAAAACACTAGTGCTTAGGAAATCTATTGGAGGCAGAAGCATTCAAGGGTAGCCTAGGGTTAGGTTTAGGCTTAGGGTAAGGTTTAGGGTACGGCTTAGGGTATGGGTTCGGGGAGGGGTGCGGGTACGGCGTAGGGTATGGGTTAGGGTTAGGGTTAGGGTTAGTGTTAGGGTTAGGGCTCGGTTTAGGGTACGGGTTAGGAATAGGGTACGTGTTAGGGTTAGGGTAGGGGTTAGGGTTAGGGTACGTGTTAGGGTTAGGGTAGTTATTAAACCTATCCCACTCTCTAGACACCCCTTAGCACGTAAAGGTATATTATTTGGGGCTCCAGCCATGGAGAAGAATTTAGACACTGGGATAAGATAAGGAACACACCCATTATAAAGAAATCACATTAGGATTCTCTTTTTAAGCTGTTCCTTAAAACACTAGTGCTTAGGAAATCTATTGGAGGCAGAAGCAGTCAAGGGTAGCCTAGGGTTAGGGTTAGGCTTAGGGTTAGGCTTAGGGTACGGCTTAGGGTACGGGTTCGGGGAGGGGTGCGGGTACGGCGTAGGGTATGGGTTAGGGTTAGGGTTAGGGTTAGTGTTAGGGTTAGGGCTCGGTTTAGGGTACGGGTTAGGATTAGGGTACGTGTTAGGGTTAGGGTAGGGGTTAGGGTTAGGGTACACGTTAGGGTTAGGGTAGTTATTAAACCTATCCCACTCTCTAGATACCCCTTAGCACGTAAAGGAATATTATTTGGGGGTCCAGCCATGGAGAAGAGTTTAGACACTAGGATAAGATACGGAACACACCCATTATAAAGAAATCACATTAGGATTCTCTTTTTAAGCTGTTCCTTAAAACACTAGTGCTTAGGAAATCTATTGGAGGCAGAAGCATTCAAGGGTAGCCTAGGGTTAGGGTTAGGCTTAGGGTTAGTGTTAGGGTACGGCTTAGGGTACGGATTCGGGGAGGGGTGCGGGAACGGCGTAGGGTATGGGTTAGGGTTAGGGTTAGGGTTAGTGATAGGGTTAGGACTCGGTTTAGGGTACGGGTTAGAATTAGGGTACGTGTTAGGGTTAGGGTAGGGGTTAGGGTTAGGGTACGCGTTAGGGTTAGGGTAGTTATTAAACCTATCCCACTCTCTAGATACCCCTTAGCACGTAAAGGAATATTATTTGGGGGTCCAGCCATGGAGAAGAGTTTAGACACTGGGATAAGATAAGGAACACACCCATTATAAAGAAATCACATTAGGATTATCTTTTTAAGCTGTTTCTTAAAACACTAGTGCTTAGGAAATCTATTGGAGGCAGAAGCAGTCAAGCGTAGCCTAGGGTTAGGGTTAGGCTTAGGGTTAGGCTTAGGATACGGCTTAGGGTACGGGTTCGGGGAGGGGTGCGGGTACGGCGTAGGGTATGGGTTAGGGTTAGGGTTAGGGTTAGTGTTAGGGTTAGGGCTCGGTTTAGGGTACGGGTTAGGATTAGGGTACGTGTTAGGGTTAGGGTAGGGGTTAGGGTTAGGGTACGCGTTAGGGTTAGGGTAGTTATTAAACCTATCCCACTCTCTAGATACCCCTTAGCACGTAAAGGAATATTATTTGGGGGTCCAGCCATGGAGAAGAGTTTAGACACTAGGATAAGATAAGGAACACACCAATTATAAAGAAATCACATTAGGATTCTCTTTTTATGCTGTTCCTTAAAACACTAGTGCTTAGAAAATCTATTGGAGGCAGAAGCAGTCAAGGGTAGCCTAGGGTTAGGGTTAGGCTTAGGGTTAGGCTTAGGGTACGGCTTAGGATACGGGTTCGGGGAGGGGTGCGGGTACGGCGTAGGGTATGGGTTAGGGTTAGGGTTAGGGTTAGTGTTAGGGTTAGGGCTCGGTTTAGGGTACGGGTTAGGATTAGGGTACGTGTTAGGGTTAGGGTAGGGGTTAGGGTTAGGGTACGTGTTAGGGTTAGGGTAGTTATTAAACCTATCCCACTCTCTAGACACTCCTTAGCACGTAAAGGAATATTATTTGGGGGTCCAGCCATGGAGAAGAGTTTAGACACTGGGATAAGGACCACACCCATTACAAAGAAATCACATTAGGATTCTCTTTTTAAGCTGTTCCTTAAAACACTAGTGCTTAGGAAATCTATTGGAGGCAGAAGCAGTCAAGGGTAGCCTAGGGTTAGGGTTAGGCTTAGGGTTAGGCTTAGGGTACGGCTTAGGGTACGGGTTCGGGGAGGGGTGCGGGTACGGCATAGGGTATGGGTTAGGGTTAGGGTTAGGGTTAGTGTTAGGGTTAGGGCTCGGTTTAGGGTACGGGTTAGGATTAGGGTACGTGTTAGGGTTAGGGTAGGGGTTAGGGTTAGGGTACGCGTTAGGGTTAGGGTAGTTATTAAACCTATCCCACTCTCTAGATACCCCTTAGCACGTAAAGGAATATTATTTGGGGGTCCAGCCATGGAGAAGAGTTTAGACACTAGTATAAGATAAGGAACACACCCATTATAAAGAAATCACATTAGGATTCTCTTTTTATGCTGTTCCTTAAAACACTAGTGCTTAGGAAATCTATTGGAGGCAGAAGCAGTCAAGGGTAGCCTAGGGTTAGGGTTAGGCTTAGGGTTAGGCTTAGGGTACGGCTTAGGATACGGGTTCGGGGAGGGGTGCGGGTACGGCGTAGGGTATGGGTTAGGGTTAGGGTTAGGGTTAGTGTTAGGGTTAGGGCTCGGTTTAGGGTACGGGTTAGGATTAGGGTACGGCTTAGGATACGGGTTCGGGGAGGGGTGCGGGTACGGCGTAGGGTATGGGTTAGGGTTAGGGTTAGGGTTAGTGTTAGGGTTAGGGCTCGGTTTAGGGTACGGGTTAGGATTAGGGTACGTGTTAGGGTTAGGGTAGGGGTTAGGGTTAGGGTACGCATTAGGGTTAGGGTAGTTATTAAACCTATCCCACTCTCTAGACACTCCTTAGCACGTAAAGGAATATTATTTGGGGGTCCAGCCATGGAGAAGAGTTTAGACACTGGGATAAGATAAGGAACACACCCATTACAAAGAAATCACATTAGGATTCTCTTTTTAAGCTGTTCCTTAAAACACTAGTGCTTAGGAAATCTATTGGAGGCAGAAGCAGTCAAGGGTAGCCTAGGGTTAGGGTTAGGCTTAGGGTTAGGCTTAGGGTACGGCTTAGGGTACGGGTTCGGGGAGGGTTTCGGGTACGGCGTAGGGTATGGGTTAGGGTTAGGGTTAGGGTTAGTGTTAGGGTTAGGGCTCGGTTTAGGGTACGGGTTAGGATTAGGGTACTTGTTAGGGTTAGGGTAGGGGTTAGGGTTAGGGTACGCGTTAGGGTTAGGGTAGTTATTAAACCTATCCCACTCTCTAGATACCCCTTAGCACGTAAAGGAATATTATTTGGGGGTCCAGCCATGGAGAAGAGTTTAGACACTAGGATAAGATAAGGAACACACCCATTATAAAGAAATCACATTAGGATTCTCTTTTTAAGCTCTTCCTTAAAACACTAGTGCTTAGGAAATCTATTGGAGGCAGAAGCAGTCAAGGGTAGCCTAGGGTTAGGGTTAGGCTTAGGGTTAGGGTTAGGGTATGGCTTAGGATACGGGTTCGGGTACGGGTGCGGGTACGGCGTAGAGTATGGGTTAGGGTTAGGGTTAGTGTTAGTGATAGGGTTAGGTCTCGGTTTAGGGTACGGGTTAGGATTAGGGTACGTGTTAGGGTTAGGGTAGGGGTTAGGGTTAGGGTACGCGTTAGGGTTAGGGTAGTTATTAAGCCTATCCAACTCTCTAGGTACCCCTTAGCACGTAAAGGAATATTATTTGGGGGTCCAGCCATGGAGAAGAGTTTAGACACTGGGATAAGATAAGGAACACACCCATTACAAAGAAATCACATTAGGATTCTCTTTTTAAGCTGTTCCTTAAAACACTAGTGCTTAGGAAATCTATTGGAGGCAGAAGCATTCAAGGGTAGCCTAGGGTTAGGTTTAGGCTTAGGGTAAGGTTTAGGGTACGGCTTAGGGTATGGGTTCGGGGAGGGGTGCGGGTACGGCGTAGGGTATGGGTTAGGGTTAGGGTTAGGGTTAGTGTTAGGGTTAGGGCTCGGTTTAGGGTACGGGTTAGGAATAGGGTACGTGTTAGGGTTAGGGTAGGGGTTAGGGTTAGGGTACGTGTTAGGGTTAGGGTAGTTATTAAACCTATCCCACTCTCTAGACACCCCTTAGCACGTAAAGGTATATTATTTGGGGCTCCAGCCATGGAGAAGAATTTAGACACTGGGATAAGATAAGGAACACACCCATTATAAAGAAATCACATTAGGATTCTCTTTTTAAGCTGTTCCTTAAAACACTAGTGCTTAGGAAATCTATTGGAGGCAGAAGCAGTCAAGGGTAGCCTAGGGTTAGGGTTAGGCTTAGGGTTAGGCTTAGGGTACGGCTTAGGGTACGGGTTCGGGGAGGGGTGCGGGTACGGCGTAGGGTATGGGTTAGGGTTAGGGTTAGGGTTAGTGTTAGGGTTAGGGCTCGGTTTAGGGTACGGGTTAGGATTAGGGTACGTGTTAGGGTTAGGGTAGGGGTTAGGGTTAGGGTACGCGTTAGGGTTAGGGTAGTTATTAAACCTATCCCACTCTCTAGATACCCCTTAGCACGTAAAGGAATATTATTTGGGGGTCCAGCCATGGAGAAGAGTTTAGACACTAGGATAAGATACGGAACACACCCATTATAAAGAAATCACATTAGGATTCTCTTTTTAAGCTGTTCCTTAAAACACTAGTGCTTAGGAAATCTATTGGAGGCAGAAGCATTCAAGGGTAGCCTAGGGTTAGGGTTAGGCTTAGGGTTAGTGTTAGGGTACGGCTTAGGGTACGGATTCGGGGAGGGGTGCGGGAACGGCGTAGGGTATGGGTTAGGGTTAGGGTTAGGGTTAGTGATAGGGTTAGGACTCGGTTTAGGGTACGGGTTAGAATTAGGGTACGTGTTAGGGTTAGGGTAGGGGTTAGGGTTAGGGTACGCGTTAGGGTTAGGGTAGTTATTAAACCTATCCCACTCTCTAGACACTCCTTAGCACGTAAAGGAATATTATTTGGGGGTCCAGCCATGGAGAAGAGTTTAGACACTGGGATAAGGACCACACCCATTACAAAGAAATCACATTAGGATTCTCTTTTTAAGCTGTTCCTTAAAACACTAGTGCTTAGGAAATCTATTGGAGGCAGAAGCAGTCAAGGGTAGCCTAGGGTTAGGGTTAGGCTTAGGGTTAGGCTTAGGGTACGGCTTAGGGTACGGGTTCGGGGAGGGGTGCGGGTACGGCATAGGGTATGGGTTAGGGTTAGGGTTAGGGTTAGTGTTAGGGTTAGGGCTCGGTTTAGGGTACGGGTTAGGATTAGGGTACGTGTTAGGGTTAGGGTAGGGGTTAGGGTTAGGGTACGCGTTAGGGTTAGGGTAGTTATTAAACCTATCCCACTCTCTAGATACCCCTTAGCACGTAAAGGAATATTATTTGGGGGTCCAGCCATGGAGAAGAGTTTAGACACTAGTATAAGATAAGGAACACACCCATTATAAAGAAATCACATTAGGATTCTCTTTTTATGCTGTTCCTTAAAACACTAGTGCTTAGGAAATCTATTGGAGGCAGAAGCAGTCAAGGGTAGCCTAGGGTTAGGGTTAGGCTTAGGGTTAGGCTTAGGGTACGGCTTAGGATACGGGTTCGGGGAGGGGTGCGGGTACGGCGTAGGGTATGGGTTAGGGTTAGGGTTAGGGTTAGTGTTAGGGTTAGGGCTCGGTTTAGGGTACGGGTTAGGATTAGGGTACGTGTTAGGGTTAGGGTAGGGGTTAGGGTTAGGGTACGCGTTAGGGTTAGGGTAGTTATTAAACCTATCCCACTCTCTAGACACTCCTTAGCACGTAAAGGAATATTATTTGGGTGTCCAGCCATGGAGAAGAGTTTAGACACTGGGATAAGATAAGGAACACACCCATTACAAAGAAATCACATTAGGATTCTCTTTTTAAGCTGTTCCTTAAAACACTAGTGCTTAGGAAATCTATTGGAGGCAGAAGAAGTCAAGGGTAGCCTAGGGTTAGGGTTAGGCTTAGGGTTAGGCTTAGGGTACGGCTTAGGGTACGGGTTCGGGGAGGGTTTCGGGTACGGCGTAGGGTATGGGTTAGGGTTAGGGTTAGGGTTAGTGTTAGGGTTAGGGCTCGGTTTAGGGTACGGGTTAGGATTAGGGTACTTGTTAGGGTTAGGGTAGGGGTTAGGGTTAGGGTACGCGTTAGGGTTAGGGTAGTTATTAAACCTATCCCACTCTCTAGATACCCCTTAGCACGTAAAGGAATATTATTTGGGGGTCCAGCCATGGAGAAGAGTTTAGACACTAGGATAAGATAAGGAACACACCCATTATAAAGAAATCACATTAGGATTCTCTTTTTAAGCTGTTCCTTAAAACACTAGTGCTTAGGAAATCTATTGGAGGCAGAAGCAGTCAAGGGTAGCCTAGGGTTAGGGTTAGGCTTAGGGTTAGGCTTAGGGTACGGCTTAGGGTACGGGTTCGGGGAGGGGTGCGGGTACGGCGTAGGGTATGGGTTAGGGTTAGGGTTAGGGTTAGTGTTAGGGTTAGGGCTCGGTTTAGGGTACGGGTTAGGATTAGGGTACGTGTTAGGGTTAGGGTAGGGGTTAGGGTTAGGGTACGCGTTAGGGTTAGGGTAGTTATTAAACCTATCCCACTCTCTAGATACCCCTTAGCACGTAAAGGAATATTATTTGGGGGTCCAGCCATGGAGAAGAGTTTAGACACTAGGATAAGATACGGAACACACCCATTATAAAGAAATCACATTAGGATTCTCTTTTTAAGCTGTTCCTTAAAACACTAGTGCTTAGGAAATCTATTGGAGGCAGAAGCATTCAAGGGTAGCCTAGGGTTAGGGTTAGGCTTAGGGTTAGTGTTAGGGTACGGCTTAGGGTACGGATTCGGGGAGGGGTGCGGGAACGGCGTAGGGTATGGGTTAGGGTTAGGGTTAGGGTTAGTGATAGGGTTAGGACTCGGTTTAGGGTACGGGTTAGAATTAGGGTACGTGTTAGGGTTAGGGTAGGGGTTAGGGTTAGGGTACGCGTTAGGGTTAGGGTAGTTATTAAACCTATCCCACTCTCTAGATACCCCTTAGCACGTAAAGGAATATTATTTGGGGGTCCAGCCATGGAGAAGAGTTTAGACACTGGGATAAGATAAGGAACACACCCATTATAAAGAAATCACATTAGGATTATCTTTTTAAGCTGTTTCTTAAAACACTAGTGCTTAGGAAATCTATTGGAGGCAGAAGCAGTCAAGCGTAGCCTAGGGTTAGGGTTAGGCTTAGGGTTAGGCTTAGGATACGGCTTAGGGTACGGGTTCGGGGAGGGGTGCGGGTACGGCGTAGGGTATGGGTTAGGGTTAGGGTTAGGGTTAGTGTTAGGGTTAGGGCTCGGTTTAGGGTACGGGTTAGGATTAGGGTACGTGTTAGGGTTAGGGTAGGGGTTAGGGTTAGGGTACGCGTTAGGGTTAGGGTAGTTATTAAACCTATCCCACTCTCTAGATACCCCTTAGCACGTAAAGGAATATTATTTGGGGGTCCAGCCATGGAGAAGAGTTTAGACACTAGGATAAGATAAGGAACACACCAATTATAAAGAAATCACATTAGGATTCTCTTTTTATGCTGTTCCTTAAAACACTAGTGCTTAGAAAATCTATTGGAGGCAGAAGCAGTCAAGGGTAGCCTAGGGTTAGGGTTAGGCTTAGGGTTAGGCTTAGGGTACGGCTTAGGATACGGGTTCGGGGAGGGGTGCGGGTACGGCGTAGGGTATGGGTTAGGGTTAGGGTTAGGGTTAGTGTTAGGGTTAGGGCTCGGTTTAGGGTACGGGTTAGGATTAGGGTACGTGTTAGGGTTAGGGTAGGGGTTAGGGTTAGGGTACGTGTTAGGGTTAGGGTAGTTATTAAACCTATCCCACTCTCTAGACACTCCTTAGCACGTAAAGGAATATTATTTGGGGGTCCAGCCATGGAGAAGAGTTTAGACACTGGGATAAGGACCACACCCATTACAAAGAAATCACATTAGGATTCTCTTTTTAAGCTGTTCCTTAAAACACTAGTGCTTAGGAAATCTATTGGAGGCAGAAGCAGTCAAGGGTAGCCTAGGGTTAGGGTTAGGCTTAGGGTTAGGCTTAGGGTACGGCTTAGGGTACGGGTTCGGGGAGGGGTGCGGGTACGGCATAGGGTATGGGTTAGGGTTAGGGTTAGGGTTAGTGTTAGGGTTAGGGCTCGGTTTAGGGTACGGGTTAGGATTAGGGTACGTGTTAGGGTTAGGGTAGGGGTTAGGGTTAGGGTACGCGTTAGGGTTAGGGTAGTTATTAAACCTATCCCACTCTCTAGATACCCCTTAGCACGTAAAGGAATATTATTTGGGGGTCCAGCCATGGAGAAGAGTTTAGACACTAGTATAAGATAAGGAACACACCCATTATAAAGAAATCACATTAGGATTCTCTTTTTATGCTGTTCCTTAAAACACTAGTGCTTAGGAAATCTATTGGAGGCAGAAGCAGTCAAGGGTAGCCTAGGGTTAGGGTTAGGCTTAGGGTTAGGCTTAGGGTACGGCTTAGGATACGGGTTCGGGGAGGGGTGCGGGTACGGCGTAGGGTATGGGTTAGGGTTAGGGTTAGGGTTAGTGTTAGGGTTAGGGCTCGGTTTAGGGTACGGGTTAGGATTAGGGTACGGCTTAGGATACGGGTTCGGGGAGGGGTGCGGGTACGGCGTAGGGTATGGGTTAGGGTTAGGGTTAGGGTTAGTGTTAGGGTTAGGGCTCGGTTTAGGGTACGGGTTAGGATTAGGGTACGTGTTAGGGTTAGGGTAGGGGTTAGGGTTAGGGTACGCGTTAGGGTTAGGGTAGTTATTAAACCTATCCCACTCTCTAGATACCCCTTAGCACGTAAAGGAATATTATTTGGGGGTCCAGCCATGGAGAAGAGTTTAGACACTAGTATAAGATAAGGAACACACCCATTATAAAGAAATCACATTAGGATTCTCTTTTTATGCTGTTCCTTAAAACACTAGTGCTTAGGAAATCTATTGGAGGCAGAAGCAGTCAAGGGTAGCCTAGGGTTAGGGTTAGGCTTAGGGTTAGGCTTAGGGTACGGCTTAGGATACGGGTTCGGGGAGGGGTGCGGGTACGGCGTAGGGTATGGGTTAGGGTTAGGGTTAGGGTTAGTGTTAGGGTTAGGGCTCGGTTTAGGGTACGGGTTAGGATTAGGGTACGGCTTAGGATACGGGTTCGGGGAGGGGTGCGGGTACGGCGTAGGGTATGGGTTAGGGTTAGGGTTAGGGTTAGTGTTAGGGTTAGGGCTCGGTTTAGGGTACGGGTTAGGATTAGGGTACGTGTTAGGGTTAGGGTAGGGGTTAGGGTTAGGGTACGCATTAGGGTTAGGGTAGTTATTAAACCTATCCCACTCTCTAGACACTCCTTAGCACGTAAAGGAATATTATTTGGGGGTCCAGCCATGGAGAAGAGTTTAGACACTGGGATAAGATAAGGAACACACCCATTACAAAGAAATCACATTAGGATTCTCTTTTTAAGCTGTTCCTTAAAACACTAGTGCTTAGGAAATCTATTGGAGGCAGAAGCAGTCAAGGGTAGCCTAGGGTTAGGGTTAGGCTTAGGGTTAGGCTTAGGGTACGGCTTAGGGTACGGGTTCGGGGAGGGTTTCGGGTACGGCGTAGGGTATGGGTTAGGGTTAGGGTTAGGGTTAGTGTTAGGGTTAGGGCTCGGTTTAGGGTACGGGTTAGGATTAGGGTACTTGTTAGGGTTAGGGTAGGGGTTAGGGTTAGGGTACGCGTTAGGGTTAGGGTAGTTATTAAACCTATCCCACTCTCTAGATACCCCTTAGCACGTAAAGGAATATTATTTGGGGGTCCAGCCATGGAGAAGAGTTTAGACACTAGGATAAGATAAGGAACACACCCATTATAAAGAAATCACATTAGGATTCTCTTTTTAAGCTCTTCCTTAAAACACTAGTGCTTAGGAAATCTATTGGAGGCAGAAGCAGTCAAGGGTAGCCTAGGGTTAGGGTTAGGCTTAGGGTTAGGGTTAGGGTACGGCTTAGGATACGGGTTCGGGTACGGGTGCGGGTACGGCGTAGAGTATGGGTTAGGGTTAGGGTTAGTGTTAGTGATAGGGTTAGGTCTCGGTTTAGGGTACGGGTTAGGATTAGGGTACGTGTTAGGGTTAGGGTAGGGGTTAGGGTTAGGGTACGCGTTAGGGTTAGGGTAGTTATTAAGCCTATCCAACTCTCTAGGTACCCCTTAGCACGTAAAGGAATATTATTTGGGGGTCCAGCCATGGAGAAGAGTTTAGACACTGGGATAAGATAAGGAACACACCCATTACAAAGAAATCACATTAGGATTCTCTTTTTAAGCTGTTCCTTAAAACACTAGTGCTTAGGAAATCTATTGGAGGCAGAAGCATTCAAGGGTAGCCTAGGGTTAGGTTTAGGCTTAGGGTAAGGTTTAGGGTACGGCTTAGGGTATGGGTTCGGGGAGGGGTGCGGGTACGGCGTAGGGTATGGGTTAGGGTTAGGGTTAGGGTTAGTGTTAGGGTTAGGGCTCGGTTTAGGGTACGGGTTAGGAATAGGGTACGTGTTAGGGTTAGGGTAGGGGTTAGGGTTAGGGTACGTGTTAGGGTTAGGGTAGTTATTAAACCTATCCCACTCTCTAGACACCCCTTAGCACGTAAAGGTATATTATTTGGGGCTCCAGCCATGGAGAAGAATTTAGACACTGGGATAAGATAAGGAACACACCCATTATAAAGAAATCACATTAGGATTCTCTTTTTAAGCTGTTCCTTAAAACACTAGTGCTTAGGAAATCTATTGGAGGCAGAAGCAGTCAAGGGTAGCCTAGGGTTAGGGTTAGGCTTAGGGTTAGGCTTAGGGTACGGCTTAGGGTACGGGTTCGGGGAGGGGTGCGGGTACGGCGTAGGGTATGGGTTAGGGTTAGGGTTAGGGTTAGTGTTAGGGTTAGGGCTCGGTTTAGGGTACGGGTTAGGATTAGGGTACGTGTTAGGGTTAGGGTAGGGGTTAGGGTTAGGGTACGCGTTAGGGTTAGGGTAGTTATTAAACCTATCCCACTCTCTAGATACCCCTTAGCACGTAAAGGAATAATCTTTGGGGGTCCAGCCATGGAGAAGAGTTTAGACACTAGGATAAGATACGGAACACACCCATTATAAAGAAATCACATTAGGATTCTCTTTTTAAGCTGTTCCTTAAAACACTAGTGCTTAGGAAATCTATTGGAGGCAGAAGCATTCAAGGGTAGCCTAGGGTTAGGGTTAGGCTTAGGGTTAGTGTTAGGGTACGGCTTAGGGTACGGATTCGGGGAGGGGTGCGGGAACGGCGTAGGGTATGGGTTAGGGTTAGGGTTAGGGTTAGTGATAGGGTTAGGACTCGGTTTAGGGTACGGGTTAGAATTAGGGTACGTGTTAGGGTTAGGGTAGGGGTTAGGGTTAGGGTACGCGTTAGGGTTAGGGTAGTTATTAAACCTATCCCACTCTCTAGACACTCCTTAGCACGTAAAGGAATATTATTTGGGGGTCCAGCCATGGAGAAGAGTTTAGACACTGGGATAAGGACCACACCCATTACAAAGAAATCACATTAGGATTCTCTTTTTAAGCTGTTCCTTAAAACACTAGTGCTTAGGAAATCTATTGGAGGCAGAAGCAGTCAAGGGTAGCCTAGGGTTAGGGTTAGGCTTAGGGTTAGGCTTAGGGTACGGCTTAGGGTACGGGTTCGGGGAGGGGTGCGGGTACGGCATAGGGTATGGGTTAGGGTTAGGGTTAGGGTTAGTGTTAGGGTTAGGGCTCGGTTTAGGGTACGGGTTAGGATTAGGGTACGTGTTAGGGTTAGGGTAGGGGTTAGGGTTAGGGTACGCGTTAGGGTTAGGGTAGTTATTAAACCTATCCCACTCTCTAGATACCCCTTAGCACGTAAAGGAATATTATTTGGGGGTCCAGCCATGGAGAAGAGTTTAGACACTAGTATAAGATAAGGAACACACCCATTATAAAGAAATCACATTAGGATTCTCTTTTTATGCTGTTCCTTAAAACACTAGTGCTTAGGAAATCTATTGGAGGCAGAAGCAGTCAAGGGTAGCCTAGGGTTAGGGTTAGGCTTAGGGTTAGGCTTAGGGTACGGCTTAGGATACGGGTTCGGGGAGGGGTGCGGGTACGGCGTAGGGTATGGGTTAGGGTTAGGGTTAGGGTTAGTGTTAGGGTTAGGGCTCGGTTTAGGGTACGGGTTAGGATTAGGGTACGTGTTAGGGTTAGGGTAGGGGTTAGGGTTAGGGTACGCGTTAGGGTTAGGGTAGTTATTAAACCTATCCCACTCTCTAGACACTCCTTAGCACGTAAAGGAATATTATTTGGGTGTCCAGCCATGGAGAAGAGTTTAGACACTGGGATAAGATAAGGAACACACCCATTACAAAGAAATCACATTAGGATTCTCTTTTTAAGCTGTTCCTTAAAACACTAGTGCTTAGGAAATCTATTGGAGGCAGAAGAAGTCAAGGGTAGCCTAGGGTTAGGGTTAGGCTTAGGGTTAGGCTTAGGGTACGGCTTAGGGTACGGGTTCGGGGAGGGTTTCGGGTACGGCGTAGGGTATGGGTTAGGGTTAGGGTTAGGGTTAGTGTTAGGGTTAGGGCTCGGTTTAGGGTACGGGTTAGGATTAGGGTACTTGTTAGGGTTAGGGTAGGGGTTAGGGTTAGGGTACGCGTTAGGGTTAGGGTAGTTATTAAACCTATCCCACTCTCTAGATACCCCTTAGCACGTAAAGGAATATTATTTGGGGGTCCAGCCATGGAGAAGAGTTTAGACACTAGGATAAGATAAGGAACACACCCATTATAAAGAAATCACATTAGGATTCTCTTTTTAAGCTGTTCCTTAAAACACTAGTGCTTAGGAAATCTATTGGAGGCAGAAGCAGTCAAGGGTAGCCTAGGGTTAGGGTTAGGCTTAGGGTTAGGCTTAGGGTACGGCTTAGGGTACGGGTTCGGGGAGGGGTGCGGGTACGGCGTAGGGTATGGGTTAGGGTTAGGGTTAGGGTTAGTGTTAGGGTTAGGGCTCGGTTTAGGGTACGGGTTAGGATTAGGGTACGTGTTAGGGTTAGGGTAGGGGTTAGGGTTAGGGTACGCGTTAGGGTTAGGGTAGTTATTAAACCTATCCCACTCTCTAGATACCCCTTAGCACGTAAAGGAATATTATTTGGGGGTCCAGCCATGGAGAAGAGTTTAGACACTAGGATAAGATACGGAACACACCCATTATAAAGAAATCACATTAGGATTCTCTTTTTAAGCTGTTCCTTAAAACACTAGTGCTTAGGAAATCTATTGGAGGCAGAAGCATTCAAGGGTAGCCTAGGGTTAGGGTTAGGCTTAGGGTTAGTGTTAGGGTACGGCTTAGGGTACGGATTCGGGGAGGGGTGCGGGAACGGCGTAGGGTATGGGTTAGGGTTAGGGTTAGGGTTAGTGATAGGGTTAGGACTCGGTTTAGGGTACGGGTTAGAATTAGGGTACGTGTTAGGGTTAGGGTAGGGGTTAGGGTTAGGGTACGCGTTAGGGTTAGGGTAGTTATTAAACCTATCCCACTCTCTAGATACCCCTTAGCACGTAAAGGAATATTATTTGGGGGTCCAGCCATGGAGAAGAGTTTAGACACTGGGATAAGATAAGGAACACACCCATTATAAAGAAATCACATTAGGATTATCTTTTTAAGCTGTTTCTTAAAACACTAGTGCTTAGGAAATCTATTGGAGGCAGAAGCAGTCAAGCGTAGCCTAGGGTTAGGGTTAGGCTTAGGGTTAGGCTTAGGATACGGCTTAGGGTACGGGTTCGGGGAGGGGTGCGGGTACGGCGTAGGGTATGGGTTAGGGTTAGGGTTAGGGTTAGTGTTAGGGTTAGGGCTCGGTTTAGGGTACGGGTTAGGATTAGGGTACGTGTTAGGGTTAGGGTAGGGGTTAGGGTTAGGGTACGCGTTAGGGTTAGGGTAGTTATTAAACCTATCCCACTCTCTAGATACCCCTTAGCACGTAAAGGAATATTATTTGGGGGTCCAGCCATGGAGAAGAGTTTAGACACTAGGATAAGATAAGGAACACACCAATTATAAAGAAATCACATTAGGATTCTCTTTTTATGCTGTTCCTTAAAACACTAGTGCTTAGAAAATCTATTGGAGGCAGAAGCAGTCAAGGGTAGCCTAGGGTTAGGGTTAGGCTTAGGGTTAGGCTTAGGGTACGGCTTAGGATACGGGTTCGGGGAGGGGTGCGGGTACGGCGTAGGGTATGGGTTAGGGTTAGGGTTAGGGTTAGTGTTAGGGTTAGGGCTCGGTTTAGGGTACGGGTTAGGATTAGGGTACGTGTTAGGGTTAGGGTAGGGGTTAGGGTTAGGGTACGTGTTAGGGTTAGGGTAGTTATTAAACCTATCCCACTCTCTAGACACTCCTTAGCACGTAAAGGAATATTATTTGGGGGTCCAGCCATGGAGAAGAGTTTAGACACTGGGATAAGGACCACACCCATTACAAAGAAATCACATTAGGATTCTCTTTTTAAGCTGTTCCTTAAAACACTAGTGCTTAGGAAATCTATTGGAGGCAGAAGCAGTCAAGGGTAGCCTAGGGTTAGGGTTAGGCTTAGGGTTAGGCTTAGGGTACGGCTTAGGGTACGGGTTCGGGGAGGGGTGCGGGTACGGCATAGGGTATGGGTTAGGGTTAGGGTTAGGGTTAGTGTTAGGGTTAGGGCTCGGTTTAGGGTACGGGTTAGGATTAGGGTACGTGTTAGGGTTAGGGTAGGGGTTAGGGTTAGGGTACGCGTTAGGGTTAGGGTAGTTATTAAACCTATCCCACTCTCTAGATACCCCTTAGCACGTAAAGGAATATTATTTGGGGGTCCAGCCATGGAGAAGAGTTTAGACACTAGTATAAGATAAGGAACACACCCATTATAAAGAAATCACATTAGGATTCTCTTTTTATGCTGTTCCTTAAAACACTAGTGCTTAGGAAATCTATTGGAGGCAGAAGCAGTCAAGGGTAGCCTAGGGTTAGGGTTAGGCTTAGGGTTAGGCTTAGGGTACGGCTTAGGATACGGGTTCGGGGAGGGGTGCGGGTACGGCGTAGGGTATGGGTTAGGGTTAGGGTTAGGGTTAGTGTTAGGGTTAGGGCTCGGTTTAGGGTACGGGTTAGGATTAGGGTACGGCTTAGGATACGGGTTCGGGGAGGGGTGCGGGTACGGCGTAGGGTATGGGTTAGGGTTAGGGTTAGGGTTAGTGTTAGGGTTAGGGCTCGGTTTAGGGTACGGGTTAGGATTAGGGTACGTGTTAGGGTTAGGGTAGGGGTTAGGGTTAGGGTACGCATTAGGGTTAGGGTAGTTATTAAACCTATCCCACTCTCTAGACACTCCTTAGCACGTAAAGGAATATTATTTGGGGGTCCAGCCATGGAGAAGAGTTTAGACACTGGGATAAGATAAGGAACACACCCATTACAAAGAAATCACATTAGGATTCTCTTTTTAAGCTGTTCCTTAAAACACTAGTGCTTAGGAAATCTATTGGAGGCAGAAGCAGTCAAGGGTAGCCTAGGGTTAGGGTTAGGCTTAGGGTTAGGCTTAGGGTACGGCTTAGGGTACGGGTTCGGGGAGGGTTTCGGGTACGGCGTAGGGTATGGGTTAGGGTTAGGGTTAGGGTTAGTGTTAGGGTTAGGGCTCGGTTTAGGGTACGGGTTAGGATTAGGGTACTTGTTAGGGTTAGGGTAGGGGTTAGGGTTAGGGTACGCGTTAGGGTTAGGGTAGTTATTAAACCTATCCCACTCTCTAGATACCCCTTAGCACGTAAAGGAATATTATTTGGGGGTCCAGCCATGGAGAAGAGTTTAGACACTAGGATAAGATAAGGAACACACCCATTATAAAGAAATCACATTAGGATTCTCTTTTTAAGCTCTTCCTTAAAACACTAGTGCTTAGGAAATCTATTGGAGGCAGAAGCAGTCAAGGGTAGCCTAGGGTTAGGGTTAGGCTTAGGGTTAGGGTTAGGGTACGGCTTAGGATACGGGTTCGGGTAGGGGTGCGGGTACGGCGTAGAGTATGGGTTAGGGTTAGGGTTAGTGTTAGTGATAGGGTTAGGTCTCGGTTTAGGGTACGGGTTAGGATTAGGGTACGTGTTAGGGTTAGGGTAGGGGTTAGGGTTAGGGTACGCGTTAGGGTTAGGGTAGTTATTAAGCCTATCCAACTCTCTAGGTACCCCTTAGCACGTAAAGGAATATTATTTGGGGGTCCAGCCATGGAGAAGAGTTTAGACACTGGGATAAGATAAGGAACACACCCATTACAAAGAAATCACATTAGGATTCTCTTTTTAAGCTGTTCCTTAAAACACTAGTGCTTAGGAAATCTATTGGAGGCAGAAGCATTCAAGGGTAGCCTAGGGTTAGGTTTAGGCTTAGGGTAAGGTTTAGGGTACGGCTTAGGGTATGGGTTCGGGGAGGGGTGCGGGTACGGCGTAGGGTATGGGTTAGGGTTAGGGTTAGGGTTAGTGTTAGGGTTAGGGCTCGGTTTAGGGTACGGGTTAGGAATAGGGTACGTGTTAGGGTTAGGGTAGGGGTTAGGGTTAGGGTACGTGTTAGGGTTAGGGTAGTTATTAAACCTATCCCACTCTCTAGACACCCCTTAGCACGTAAAGGTATATTATTTGGGGCTCCAGCCATGGAGAAGAATTTAGACACTGGGATAAGATAAGGAACACACCCATTATAAAGAAATCACATTAGGATTCTCTTTTTAAGCTGTTCCTTAAAACACTAGTGCTTAGGAAATCTATTGGAGGCAGAAGCAGTCAAGGGTAGCCTAGGGTTAGGGTTAGGCTTAGGGTTAGGCTTAGGGTACGGCTTAGGGTACGGGTTCGGGGAGGGGTGCGGGTACGGCGTAGGGTATGGGTTAGGGTTAGGGTTAGGGTTAGTGTTAGGGTTAGGGCTCGGTTTAGGGTACGGGTTAGGATTAGGGTACGTGTTAGGGTTAGGGTAGGGGTTAGGGTTAGGGTACGCGTTAGGGTTAGGGTAGTTATTAAACCTATCCCACTCTCTAGATACCCCTTAGCACGTAAAGGAATATTATTTGGGGGTCCAGCCATGGAGAAGAGTTTAGACACTAGGATAAGATACGGAACACACCCATTATAAAGAAATCACATTAGGATTCTCTTTTTAAGCTGTTCCTTAAAACACTAGTGCTTAGGAAATCTATTGGAGGCAGAAGCATTCAAGGGTAGCCTAGGGTTAGGGTTAGGCTTAGGGTTAGTGTTAGGGTACGGCTTAGGGTACGGATTCGGGGAGGGGTGCGGGAACGGCGTAGGGTATGGGTTAGGGTTAGGGTTAGGGTTAGTGATAGGGTTAGGACTCGGTTTAGGGTACGGGTTAGAATTAGGGTACGTGTTAGGGTTAGGGTAGGGGTTAGGGTTAGGGTACGCGTTAGGGTTAGGGTAGTTATTAAACCTATCCCACTCTCTAGACACTCCTTAGCACGTAAAGGAATATTATTTGGGGGTCCAGCCATGGAGAAGAGTTTAGACACTGGGATAAGGACCACACCCATTACAAAGAAATCACATTAGGATTCTCTTTTTAAGCTGTTCCTTAAAACACTAGTGCTTAGGAAATCTATTGGAGGCAGAAGCAGTCAAGGGTAGCCTAGGGTTAGGGTTAGGCTTAGGGTTAGGCTTAGGGTACGGCTTAGGATACGGGTTCGGGGAGGGGTGCGGGTACGGCGTAGGGTATGGGTTAGGGTTAGGGTTAGGGTTAGTGTTAGGGTTAGGGCTCGGTTTAGGGTACGGGTTAGGATTAGGGTACGGCTTAGGATACGGGTTCGGGGAGGGGTGCGGGTACGGCGTAGGGTATGGGTTAGGGTTAGGGTTAGGGTTAGTGTTAGGGTTAGGGCTCGGTTTAGGGTACGGGTTAGGATTAGGGTACGTGTTAGGGTTAGGGTAGGGGTTAGGGTTAGGGTACGCATTAGGGTTAGGGTAGTTATTAAACCTATCCCACTCTCTAGACACTCCTTAGCACGTAAAGGAATATTATTTGGGGGTCCAGCCATGGAGAAGAGTTTAGACACTGGGATAAGATAAGGAACACACCCATTACAAAGAAATCACATTAGGATTCTCTTTTTAAGCTGTTCCTTAAAACACTAGTGCTTAGGAAATCTATTGGAGGCAGAAGCAGTCAAGGGTAGCCTAGGGTTAGGGTTAGGCTTAGGGTTAGGCTTAGGGTACGGCTTAGGGTACGGGTTCGGGGAGGGTTTCGGGTACGGCGTAGGGTATGGGTTAGGGTTAGGGTTAGGGTTAGTGTTAGGGTTAGGGCTCGGTTTAGGGTACGGGTTAGGATTAGGGTACTTGTTAGGGTTAGGGTAGGGGTTAGGGTTAGGGTACGCGTTAGGGTTAGGGTAGTTATTAAACCTATCCCACTCTCTAGATACCCCTTAGCACGTAAAGGAATATTATTTGGGGGTCCAGCCATGGAGAAGAGTTTAGACACTAGGATAAGATAAGGAACACACCCATTATAAAGAAATCACATTAGGATTCTCTTTTTAAGCTCTTCCTTAAAACACTAGTGCTTAGGAAATCTATTGGAGGCAGAAGCAGTCAAGGGTAGCCTAGGGTTAGGGTTAGGCTTAGGGTTAGGGTTAGGGTACGGCTTAGGATACGGGTTCGGGTACGGGTGCGGGTACGGCGTAGAGTATGGGTTAGGGTTAGGGTTAGTGTTAGTGATAGGGTTAGGTCTCGGTTTAGGGTACGGGTTAGGATTAGGGTACGTGTTAGGGTTAGGGTAGGGGTTAGGGTTAGGGTACGCGTTAGGGTTAGGGTAGTTATTAAGCCTATCCAACTCTCTAGGTACCCCTTAGCACGTAAAGGAATATTATTTGGGGGTCCAGCCATGGAGAAGAGTTTAGACACTGGGATAAGATAAGGAACACACCCATTACAAAGAAATCACATTAGGATTCTCTTTTTAAGCTGTTCCTTAAAACACTAGTGCTTAGGAAATCTATTGGAGGCAGAAGCATTCAAGGGTAGCCTAGGGTTAGGTTTAGGCTTAGGGTAAGGTTTAGGGTACGGCTTAGGGTATGGGTTCGGGGAGGGGTGCGGGTACGGCGTAGGGTATGGGTTAGGGTTAGGGTTAGGGTTAGTGTTAGGGTTAGGGCTCGGTTTAGGGTACGGGTTAGGAATAGGGTACGTGTTAGGGTTAGGGTAGGGGTTAGGGTTAGGGTACGTGTTAGGGTTAGGGTAGTTATTAAACCTATCCCACTCTCTAGACACCCCTTAGCACGTAAAGGTATATTATTTGGGGCTCCAGCCATGGAGAAGAATTTAGACACTGGGATAAGATAAGGAACACACCCATTATAAAGAAATCACATTAGGATTCTCTTTTTAAGCTGTTCCTTAAAACACTAGTGCTTAGGAAATCTATTGGAGGCAGAAGCAGTCAAGGGTAGCCTAGGGTTAGGGTTAGGCTTAGGGTTAGGCTTAGGGTACGGCTTAGGGTACGGGTTCGGGGAGGGGTGCGGGTACGGCGTAGGGTATGGGTTAGGGTTAGGGTTAGGGTTAGTGTTAGGGTTAGGGCTCGGTTTAGGGTACGGGTTAGGATTAGGGTACGTGTTAGGGTTAGGGTAGGGGTTAGGGTTAGGGTACACGTTAGGGTTAGGGTAGTTATTAAACCTATCCCACTCTCTAGATACCCCTTAGCACGTAAAGGAATATTATTTGGGGGTCCAGCCATGGAGAAGAGTTTAGACACTAGGATAAGATACGGAACACACCCATTATAAAGAAATCACATTAGGATTCTCTTTTTAAGCTGTTCCTTAAAACACTAGTGCTTAGGAAATCTATTGGAGGCAGAAGCATTCAAGGGTAGCCTAGGGTTAGGGTTAGGCTTAGGGTTAGTGTTAGGGTACGGCTTAGGGTACGGATTCGGGGAGGGGTGCGGGAACGGCGTAGGGTATGGGTTAGGGTTAGGGTTAGGGTTAGTGATAGGGTTAGGACTCGGTTTAGGGTACGGGTTAGAATTAGGGTACGTGTTAGGGTTAGGGTAGGGGTTAGGGTTAGGGTACGCGTTAGGGTTAGGGTAGTTATTAAACCTATCCCACTCTCTAGATACCCCTTAGCACGTAAAGGAATATTATTTGGGGGTCCAGCCATGGAGAAGAGTTTAGACACTGGGATAAGATAAGGAACACACCCATTATAAAGAAATCACATTAGGATTATCTTTTTAAGCTGTTTCTTAAAACACTAGTGCTTAGGAAATCTATTGGAGGCAGAAGCAGTCAAGCGTAGCCTAGGGTTAGGGTTAGGCTTAGGGTTAGGCTTAGGATACGGCTTAGGGTACGGGTTCGGGGAGGGGTGCGGGTACGGCGTAGGGTATGGGTTAGGGTTAGGGTTAGGGTTAGTGTTAGGGTTAGGGCTCGGTTTAGGGTACGGGTTAGGATTAGGGTACGTGTTAGGGTTAGGGTAGGGGTTAGGGTTAGGGTACGCGTTAGGGTTAGGGTAGTTATTAAACCTATCCCACTCTCTAGATACCCCTTAGCACGTAAAGGAATATTATTTGGGGGTCCAGCCATGGAGAAGAGTTTAGACACTAGGATAAGATAAGGAACACACCAATTATAAAGAAATCACATTAGGATTCTCTTTTTATGCTGTTCCTTAAAACACTAGTGCTTAGAAAATCTATTGGAGGCAGAAGCAGTCAAGGGTAGCCTAGGGTTAGGGTTAGGCTTAGGGTTAGGCTTAGGGTACGGCTTAGGATACGGGTTCGGGGAGGGGTGCGGGTACGGCGTAGGGTATGGGTTAGGGTTAGGGTTAGGGTTAGTGTTAGGGTTAGGGCTCGGTTTAGGGTACGGGTTAGGATTAGGGTACGTGTTAGGGTTAGGGTAGGGGTTAGGGTTAGGGTACGTGTTAGGGTTAGGGTAGTTATTAAACCTATCCCACTCTCTAGACACTCCTTAGCACGTAAAGGAATATTATTTGGGGGTCCAGCCATGGAGAAGAGTTTAGACACTGGGATAAGGACCACACCCATTACAAAGAAATCACATTAGGATTCTCTTTTTAAGCTGTTCCTTAAAACACTAGTGCTTAGGAAATCTATTGGAGGCAGAAGCAGTCAAGGGTAGCCTAGGGTTAGGGTTAGGCTTAGGGTTAGGCTTAGGGTACGGCTTAGGGTACGGGTTCGGGGAGGGGTGCGGGTACGGCATAGGGTATGGGTTAGGGTTAGGGTTAGGGTTAGTGTTAGGGTTAGGGCTCGGTTTAGGGTACGGGTTAGGATTAGGGTACGTGTTAGGGTTAGGGTAGGGGTTAGGGTTAGGGTACGCGTTAGGGTTAGGGTAGTTATTAAACCTATCCCACTCTCTAGATACCCCTTAGCACGTAAAGGAATATTATTTGGGGGTCCAGCCATGGAGAAGAGTTTAGACACTAGTATAAGATAAGGAACACACCCATTATAAAGAAATCACATTAGGATTCTCTTTTTATGCTGTTCCTTAAAACACTAGTGCTTAGGAAATCTATTGGAGGCAGAAGCAGTCAAGGGTAGCCTAGGGTTAGGGTTAGGCTTAGGGTTAGGCTTAGGGTACGGCTTAGGATACGGGTTCGGGGAGGGGTGCGGGTACGGCGTAGGGTATGGGTTAGGGTTAGGGTTAGGGTTAGTGTTAGGGTTAGGGCTCGGTTTAGGGTACGGGTTAGGATTAGGGTACGGCTTAGGATACGGGTTCGGGGAGGGGTGCGGGTACGGCGTAGGGTATGGGTTAGGGTTAGGGTTAGGGTTAGTGTTAGGGTTAGGGCTCGGTTTAGGGTACGGGTTAGGATTAGGGTACGTGTTAGGGTTAGGGTAGGGGTTAGGGTTAGGGTACGCATTAGGGTTAGGGTAGTTATTAAACCTATCCCACTCTCTAGACACTCCTTAGCACGTAAAGGAATATTATTTGGGGGTCCAGCCATGGAGAAGAGTTTAGACACTGGGATAAGATAAGGAACACACCCATTACAAAGAAATCACATTAGGATTCTCTTTTTAAGCTGTTCCTTAAAACACTAGTGCTTAGGAAATCTATTGGAGGCAGAAGCAGTCAAGGGTAGCCTAGGGTTAGGGTTAGGCTTAGGGTTAGGCTTAGGGTACGGCTTAGGGTACGGGTTCGGGGAGGGTTTCGGGTACGGCGTAGGGTATGGGTTAGGGTTAGGGTTAGGGTTAGTGTTAGGGTTAGGGCTCGGTTTAGGGTACGGGTTAGGATTAGGGTACTTGTTAGGGTTAGGGTAGGGGTTAGGGTTAGGGTACGCGTTAGGGTTAGGGTAGTTATTAAACCTATCCCACTCTCTAGATACCCCTTAGCACGTAAAGGAATATTATTTGGGGGTCCAGCCATGGAGAAGAGTTTAGACACTAGGATAAGATAAGGAACACACCCATTATAAAGAAATCACATTAGGATTCTCTTTTTAAGCTCTTCCTTAAAACACTAGTGCTTAGGAAATCTATTGGAGGCAGAAGCAGTCAAGGGTAGCCTAGGGTTAGGGTTAGGCTTAGGGTTAGGGTTAGGGTATGGCTTAGGATACGGGTTCGGGTACGGGTGCGGGTACGGCGTAGAGTATGGGTTAGGGTTAGGGTTAGTGTTAGTGATAGGGTTAGGTCTCGGTTTAGGGTACGGGTTAGGATTAGGGTACGTGTTAGGGTTAGGGTAGGGGTTAGGGTTAGGGTACGCGTTAGGGTTAGGGTAGTTATTAAGCCTATCCAACTCTCTAGGTACCCCTTAGCACGTAAAGGAATATTATTTGGGGGTCCAGCCATGGAGAAGAGTTTAGACACTGGGATAAGATAAGGAACACACCCATTACAAAGAAATCACATTAGGATTCTCTTTTTAAGCTGTTCCTTAAAACACTAGTGCTTAGGAAATCTATTGGAGGCAGAAGCATTCAAGGGTAGCCTAGGGTTAGGTTTAGGCTTAGGGTAAGGTTTAGGGTACGGCTTAGGGTATGGGTTCGGGGAGGGGTGCGGGTACGGCGTAGGGTATGGGTTAGGGTTAGGGTTAGGGTTAGTGTTAGGGTTAGGGCTCGGTTTAGGGTACGGGTTAGGAATAGGGTACGTGTTAGGGTTAGGGTAGGGGTTAGGGTTAGGGTACGTGTTAGGGTTAGGGTAGTTATTAAACCTATCCCACTCTCTAGACACCCCTTAGCACGTAAAGGTATATTATTTGGGGCTCCAGCCATGGAGAAGAATTTAGACACTGGGATAAGATAAGGAACACACCCATTATAAAGAAATCACATTAGGATTCTCTTTTTAAGCTGTTCCTTAAAACACTAGTGCTTAGGAAATCTATTGGAGGCAGAAGCAGTCAAGGGTAGCCTAGGGTTAGGGTTAGGCTTAGGGTTAGGCTTAGGGTACGGCTTAGGGTACGGGTTCGGGGAGGGGTGCGGGTACGGCGTAGGGTATGGGTTAGGGTTAGGGTTAGGGTTAGTGTTAGGGTTAGGGCTCGGTTTAGGGTACGGGTTAGGATTAGGGTACGTGTTAGGGTTAG
This sequence comes from Balaenoptera ricei, assembly GCF_028023285.1. Taxonomy (NCBI): domain Eukaryota; kingdom Metazoa; phylum Chordata; class Mammalia; order Artiodactyla; family Balaenopteridae; genus Balaenoptera; species Balaenoptera ricei. The sequence continues at coordinate 53,514 of NW_026777558.1, forward strand.
GGTAGGGGTTAGGGTTAGGGTACGCGTTAGGGTTAGGGTAGTTATTAAACCTATCCCACTCTCTAGATACCCCTTAGCACGTAAAGGAATATTATTTGGGGGTCCAGCCATGGAGAAGAGTTTAGACACTAGGATAAGATACGGAACACACCCATTATAAAGAAATCACATTAGGATTCTCTTTTTAAGCTGTTCCTTAAAACACTAGTGCTTAGGAAATCTATTGGAGGCAGAAGCATTCAAGGGTAGCCTAGGGTTAGGGTTAGGCTTAGGGTTAGTGTTAGGGTACGGCTTAGGGTACGGATTCGGGGAGGGGTGCGGGAACGGCGTAGGGTATGGGTTAGGGTTAGGGTTAGGGTTAGTGATAGGGTTAGGACTCGGTTTAGGGTACGGGTTAGAATTAGGGTACGTGTTAGGGTTAGGGTAGGGGTTAGGGTTAGGGTACGCGTTAGGGTTAGGGTAGTTATTAAACCTATCCCACTCTCTAGACACTCCTTAGCACGTAAAGGAATATTATTTGGGGGTCCAGCCATGGAGAAGAGTTTAGACACTGGGATAAGGACCACACCCATTACAAAGAAATCACATTAGGATTCTCTTTTTAAGCTGTTCCTTAAAACACTAGTGCTTAGGAAATCTATTGGAGGCAGAAGCAGTCAAGGGTAGCCTAGGGTTAGGGTTAGGCTTAGGGTTAGGCTTAGGGTACGGCTTAGGGTACGGGTTCGGGGAGGGGTGCGGGTACGGCATAGGGTATGGGTTAGGGTTAGGGTTAGGGTTAGTGTTAGGGTTAGGGCTCGGTTTAGGGTACGGGTTAGGATTAGGGTACGTGTTAGGGTTAGGGTAGGGGTTAGGGTTAGGGTACGCGTTAGGGTTAGGGTAGTTATTAAACCTATCCCACTCTCTAGATACCCCTTAGCACGTAAAGGAATATTATTTGGGGGTCCAGCCATGGAGAAGAGTTTAGACACTAGTATAAGATAAGGAACACACCCATTATAAAGAAATCACATTAGGATTCTCTTTTTATGCTGTTCCTTAAAACACTAGTGCTTAGGAAATCTATTGGAGGCAGAAGCAGTCAAGGGTAGCCTAGGGTTAGGGTTAGGCTTAGGGTTAGGCTTAGGGTACGGCTTAGGATACGGGTTCGGGGAGGGGTGCGGGTACGGCGTAGGGTATGGGTTAGGGTTAGGGTTAGGGTTAGTGTTAGGGTTAGGGCTCGGTTTAGGGTACGGGTTAGGATTAGGGTACGTGTTAGGGTTAGGGTAGGGGTTAGGGTTAGGGTACGCGTTAGGGTTAGGGTAGTTATTAAACCTATCCCACTCTCTAGACACTCCTTAGCACGTAAAGGAATATTATTTGGGTGTCCAGCCATGGAGAAGAGTTTAGACACTGGGATAAGATAAGGAACACACCCATTACAAAGAAATCACATTAGGATTCTCTTTTTAAGCTGTTCCTTAAAACACTAGTGCTTAGGAAATCTATTGGAGGCAGAAGAAGTCAAGGGTAGCCTAGGGTTAGGGTTAGGCTTAGGGTTAGGCTTAGGGTACGGCTTAGGGTACGGGTTCGGGGAGGGTTTCGGGTACGGCGTAGGGTATGGGTTAGGGTTAGGGTTAGGGTTAGTGTTAGGGTTAGGGCTCGGTTTAGGGTACGGGTTAGGATTAGGGTACTTGTTAGGGTTAGGGTAGGGGTTAGGGTTAGGGTACGCGTTAGGGTTAGGGTAGTTATTAAACCTATCCCACTCTCTAGATACCCCTTAGCACGTAAAGGAATATTATTTGGGGGTCCAGCCATGGAGAAGAGTTTAGACACTAGGATAAGATAAGGAACACACCCATTATAAAGAAATCACATTAGGATTCTCTTTTTAAGCTGTTCCTTAAAACACTAGTGCTTAGGAAATCTATTGGAGGCAGAAGCAGTCAAGGGTAGCCTAGGGTTAGGGTTAGGCTTAGGGTTAGGCTTAGGGTACGGCTTAGGGTACGGGTTCGGGGAGGGGTGCGGGTACGGCGTAGGGTATGGGTTAGGGTTAGGGTTAGGGTTAGTGTTAGGGTTAGGGCTCGGTTTAGGGTACGGGTTAGGATTAGGGTACGTGTTAGGGTTAGGGTAGGGGTTAGGGTTAGGGTACGCGTTAGGGTTAGGGTAGTTATTAAACCTATCCCACTCTCTAGATACCCCTTAGCACGTAAAGGAATATTATTTGGGGGTCCAGCCATGGAGAAGAGTTTAGACACTAGGATAAGATACGGAACACACCCATTATAAAGAAATCACATTAGGATTCTCTTTTTAAGCTGTTCCTTAAAACACTAGTGCTTAGGAAATCTATTGGAGGCAGAAGCATTCAAGGGTAGCCTAGGGTTAGGGTTAGGCTTAGGGTTAGTGTTAGGGTACGGCTTAGGGTACGGATTCGGGGAGGGGTGCGGGAACGGCGTAGGGTATGGGTTAGGGTTAGGGTTAGGGTTAGTGATAGGGTTAGGACTCGGTTTAGGGTACGGGTTAGAATTAGGGTACGTGTTAGGGTTAGGGTAGGGGTTAGGGTTAGGGTACGCGTTAGGGTTAGGGTAGTTATTAAACCTATCCCACTCTCTAGATACCCCTTAGCACGTAAAGGAATATTATTTGGGGGTCCAGCCATGGAGAAGAGTTTAGACACTGGGATAAGATAAGGAACACACCCATTATAAAGAAATCACATTAGGATTATCTTTTTAAGCTGTTTCTTAAAACACTAGTGCTTAGGAAATCTATTGGAGGCAGAAGCAGTCAAGCGTAGCCTAGGGTTAGGGTTAGGCTTAGGGTTAGGCTTAGGATACGGCTTAGGGTACGGGTTCGGGGAGGGGTGCGGGTACGGCGTAGGGTATGGGTTAGGGTTAGGGTTAGGGTTAGTGTTAGGGTTAGGGCTCGGTTTAGGGTACGGGTTAGGATTAGGGTACGTGTTAGGGTTAGGGTAGGGGTTAGGGTTAGGGTACGCGTTAGGGTTAGGGTAGTTATTAAACCTATCCCACTCTCTAGATACCCCTTAGCACGTAAAGGAATATTATTTGGGGGTCCAGCCATGGAGAAGAGTTTAGACACTAGGATAAGATAAGGAACACACCAATTATAAAGAAATCACATTAGGATTCTCTTTTTATGCTGTTCCTTAAAACACTAGTGCTTAGAAAATCTATTGGAGGCAGAAGCAGTCAAGGGTAGCCTAGGGTTAGGGTTAGGCTTAGGGTTAGGCTTAGGGTACGGCTTAGGATACGGGTTCGGGGAGGGGTGCGGGTACGGCGTAGGGTATGGGTTAGGGTTAGGGTTAGGGTTAGTGTTAGGGTTAGGGCTCGGTTTAGGGTACGGGTTAGGATTAGGGTACGTGTTAGGGTTAGGGTAGGGGTTAGGGTTAGGGTACGTGTTAGGGTTAGGGTAGTTATTAAACCTATCCCACTCTCTAGACACTCCTTAGCACGTAAAGGAATATTATTTGGGGGTCCAGCCATGGAGAAGAGTTTAGACACTGGGATAAGGACCACACCCATTACAAAGAAATCACATTAGGATTCTCTTTTTAAGCTGTTCCTTAAAACACTAGTGCTTAGGAAATCTATTGGAGGCAGAAGCAGTCAAGGGTAGCCTAGGGTTAGGGTTAGGCTTAGGGTTAGGCTTAGGGTACGGCTTAGGGTACGGGTTCGGGGAGGGGTGCGGGTACGGCATAGGGTATGGGTTAGGGTTAGGGTTAGGGTTAGTGTTAGGGTTAGGGCTCGGTTTAGGGTACGGGTTAGGATTAGGGTACGTGTTAGGGTTAGGGTAGGGGTTAGGGTTAGGGTACGCGTTAGGGTTAGGGTAGTTATTAAACCTATCCCACTCTCTAGATACCCCTTAGCACGTAAAGGAATATTATTTGGGGGTCCAGCCATGGAGAAGAGTTTAGACACTAGTATAAGATAAGGAACACACCCATTATAAAGAAATCACATTAGGATTCTCTTTTTATGCTGTTCCTTAAAACACTAGTGCTTAGGAAATCTATTGGAGGCAGAAGCAGTCAAGGGTAGCCTAGGGTTAGGGTTAGGCTTAGGGTTAGGCTTAGGGTACGGCTTAGGATACGGGTTCGGGGAGGGGTGCGGGTACGGCGTAGGGTATGGGTTAGGGTTAGGGTTAGGGTTAGTGTTAGGGTTAGGGCTCGGTTTAGGGTACGGGTTAGGATTAGGGTACGGCTTAGGATACGGGTTCGGGGAGGGGTGCGGGTACGGCGTAGGGTATGGGTTAGGGTTAGGGTTAGGGTTAGTGTTAGGGTTAGGGCTCGGTTTAGGGTACGGGTTAGGATTAGGGTACGTGTTAGGGTTAGGGTAGGGGTTAGGGTTAGGGTACGCGTTAGGGTTAGGGTAGTTATTAAACCTATCCCACTCTCTAGATACCCCTTAGCACGTAAAGGAATATTATTTGGGGGTCCAGCCATGGAGAAGAGTTTAGACACTAGTATAAGATAAGGAACACACCCATTATAAAGAAATCACATTAGGATTCTCTTTTTATGCTGTTCCTTAAAACACTAGTGCTTAGGAAATCTATTGGAGGCAGAAGCAGTCAAGGGTAGCCTAGGGTTAGGGTTAGGCTTAGGGTTAGGCTTAGGGTACGGCTTAGGATACGGGTTCGGGGAGGGGTGCGGGTACGGCGTAGGGTATGGGTTAGGGTTAGGGTTAGGGTTAGTGTTAGGGTTAGGGCTCGGTTTAGGGTACGGGTTAGGATTAGGGTACGGCTTAGGATACGGGTTCGGGGAGGGGTGCGGGTACGGCGTAGGGTATGGGTTAGGGTTAGGGTTAGGGTTAGTGTTAGGGTTAGGGCTCGGTTTAGGGTACGGGTTAGGATTAGGGTACGTGTTAGGGTTAGGGTAGGGGTTAGGGTTAGGGTACGCATTAGGGTTAGGGTAGTTATTAAACCTATCCCACTCTCTAGACACTCCTTAGCACGTAAAGGAATATTATTTGGGGGTCCAGCCATGGAGAAGAGTTTAGACACTGGGATAAGATAAGGAACACACCCATTACAAAGAAATCACATTAGGATTCTCTTTTTAAGCTGTTCCTTAAAACACTAGTGCTTAGGAAATCTATTGGAGGCAGAAGCAGTCAAGGGTAGCCTAGGGTTAGGGTTAGGCTTAGGGTTAGGCTTAGGGTACGGCTTAGGGTACGGGTTCGGGGAGGGTTTCGGGTACGGCGTAGGGTATGGGTTAGGGTTAGGGTTAGGGTTAGTGTTAGGGTTAGGGCTCGGTTTAGGGTACGGGTTAGGATTAGGGTACTTGTTAGGGTTAGGGTAGGGGTTAGGGTTAGGGTACGCGTTAGGGTTAGGGTAGTTATTAAACCTATCCCACTCTCTAGATACCCCTTAGCACGTAAAGGAATATTATTTGGGGGTCCAGCCATGGAGAAGAGTTTAGACACTAGGATAAGATAAGGAACACACCCATTATAAAGAAATCACATTAGGATTCTCTTTTTAAGCTCTTCCTTAAAACACTAGTGCTTAGGAAATCTATTGGAGGCAGAAGCAGTCAAGGGTAGCCTAGGGTTAGGGTTAGGCTTAGGGTTAGGGTTAGGGTACGGCTTAGGATACGGGTTCGGGTACGGGTGCGGGTACGGCGTAGAGTATGGGTTAGGGTTAGGGTTAGTGTTAGTGATAGGGTTAGGTCTCGGTTTAGGGTACGGGTTAGGATTAGGGTACGTGTTAGGGTTAGGGTAGGGGTTAGGGTTAGGGTACGCGTTAGGGTTAGGGTAGTTATTAAGCCTATCCAACTCTCTAGGTACCCCTTAGCACGTAAAGGAATATTATTTGGGGGTCCAGCCATGGAGAAGAGTTTAGACACTGGGATAAGATAAGGAACACACCCATTACAAAGAAATCACATTAGGATTCTCTTTTTAAGCTGTTCCTTAAAACACTAGTGCTTAGGAAATCTATTGGAGGCAGAAGCATTCAAGGGTAGCCTAGGGTTAGGTTTAGGCTTAGGGTAAGGTTTAGGGTACGGCTTAGGGTATGGGTTCGGGGAGGGGTGCGGGTACGGCGTAGGGTATGGGTTAGGGTTAGGGTTAGGGTTAGTGTTAGGGTTAGGGCTCGGTTTAGGGTACGGGTTAGGAATAGGGTACGTGTTAGGGTTAGGGTAGGGGTTAGGGTTAGGGTACGTGTTAGGGTTAGGGTAGTTATTAAACCTATCCCACTCTCTAGACACCCCTTAGCACGTAAAGGTATATTATTTGGGGCTCCAGCCATGGAGAAGAATTTAGACACTGGGATAAGATAAGGAACACACCCATTATAAAGAAATCACATTAGGATTCTCTTTTTAAGCTGTTCCTTAAAACACTAGTGCTTAGGAAATCTATTGGAGGCAGAAGCAGTCAAGGGTAGCCTAGGGTTAGGGTTAGGCTTAGGGTTAGGCTTAGGGTACGGCTTAGGGTACGGGTTCGGGGAGGGGTGCGGGTACGGCGTAGGGTATGGGTTAGGGTTAGGGTTAGGGTTAGTGTTAGGGTTAGGGCTCGGTTTAGGGTACGGGTTAGGATTAGGGTACGTGTTAGGGTTAGGGTAGGGGTTAGGGTTAGGGTACGCGTTAGGGTTAGGGTAGTTATTAAACCTATCCCACTCTCTAGATACCCCTTAGCACGTAAAGGAATAATCTTTGGGGGTCCAGCCATGGAGAAGAGTTTAGACACTAGGATAAGATACGGAACACACCCATTATAAAGAAATCACATTAGGATTCTCTTTTTAAGCTGTTCCTTAAAACACTAGTGCTTAGGAAATCTATTGGAGGCAGAAGCATTCAAGGGTAGCCTAGGGTTAGGGTTAGGCTTAGGGTTAGTGTTAGGGTACGGCTTAGGGTACGGATTCGGGGAGGGGTGCGGGAACGGCGTAGGGTATGGGTTAGGGTTAGGGTTAGGGTTAGTGATAGGGTTAGGACTCGGTTTAGGGTACGGGTTAGAATTAGGGTACGTGTTAGGGTTAGGGTAGGGGTTAGGGTTAGGGTACGCGTTAGGGTTAGGGTAGTTATTAAACCTATCCCACTCTCTAGACACTCCTTAGCACGTAAAGGAATATTATTTGGGGGTCCAGCCATGGAGAAGAGTTTAGACACTGGGATAAGGACCACACCCATTACAAAGAAATCACATTAGGATTCTCTTTTTAAGCTGTTCCTTAAAACACTAGTGCTTAGGAAATCTATTGGAGGCAGAAGCAGTCAAGGGTAGCCTAGGGTTAGGGTTAGGCTTAGGGTTAGGCTTAGGGTACGGCTTAGGGTACGGGTTCGGGGAGGGGTGCGGGTACGGCATAGGGTATGGGTTAGGGTTAGGGTTAGGGTTAGTGTTAGGGTTAGGGCTCGGTTTAGGGTACGGGTTAGGATTAGGGTACGTGTTAGGGTTAGGGTAGGGGTTAGGGTTAGGGTACGCGTTAGGGTTAGGGTAGTTATTAAACCTATCCCACTCTCTAGATACCCCTTAGCACGTAAAGGAATATTATTTGGGGGTCCAGCCATGGAGAAGAGTTTAGACACTAGTATAAGATAAGGAACACACCCATTATAAAGAAATCACATTAGGATTCTCTTTTTATGCTGTTCCTTAAAACACTAGTGCTTAGGAAATCTATTGGAGGCAGAAGCAGTCAAGGGTAGCCTAGGGTTAGGGTTAGGCTTAGGGTTAGGCTTAGGGTACGGCTTAGGATACGGGTTCGGGGAGGGGTGCGGGTACGGCGTAGGGTATGGGTTAGGGTTAGGGTTAGGGTTAGTGTTAGGGTTAGGGCTCGGTTTAGGGTACGGGTTAGGATTAGGGTACGTGTTAGGGTTAGGGTAGGGGTTAGGGTTAGGGTACGCGTTAGGGTTAGGGTAGTTATTAAACCTATCCCACTCTCTAGACACTCCTTAGCACGTAAAGGAATATTATTTGGGTGTCCAGCCATGGAGAAGAGTTTAGACACTGGGATAAGATAAGGAACACACCCATTACAAAGAAATCACATTAGGATTCTCTTTTTAAGCTGTTCCTTAAAACACTAGTGCTTAGGAAATCTATTGGAGGCAGAAGAAGTCAAGGGTAGCCTAGGGTTAGGGTTAGGCTTAGGGTTAGGCTTAGGGTACGGCTTAGGGTACGGGTTCGGGGAGGGTTTCGGGTACGGCGTAGGGTATGGGTTAGGGTTAGGGTTAGGGTTAGTGTTAGGGTTAGGGCTCGGTTTAGGGTACGGGTTAGGATTAGGGTACTTGTTAGGGTTAGGGTAGGGGTTAGGGTTAGGGTACGCGTTAGGGTTAGGGTAGTTATTAAACCTATCCCACTCTCTAGATACCCCTTAGCACGTAAAGGAATATTATTTGGGGGTCCAGCCATGGAGAAGAGTTTAGACACTAGGATAAGATAAGGAACACACCCATTATAAAGAAATCACATTAGGATTCTCTTTTTAAGCTGTTCCTTAAAACACTAGTGCTTAGGAAATCTATTGGAGGCAGAAGCAGTCAAGGGTAGCCTAGGGTTAGGGTTAGGCTTAGGGTTAGGCTTAGGGTACGGCTTAGGGTACGGGTTCGGGGAGGGGTGCGGGTACGGCGTAGGGTATGGGTTAGGGTTAGGGTTAGGGTTAGTGTTAGGGTTAGGGCTCGGTTTAGGGTACGGGTTAGGATTAGGGTACGTGTTAGGGTTAGGGTAGGGGTTAGGGTTAGGGTACGCGTTAGGGTTAGGGTAGTTATTAAACCTATCCCACTCTCTAGATACCCCTTAGCACGTAAAGGAATATTATTTGGGGGTCCAGCCATGGAGAAGAGTTTAGACACTAGGATAAGATACGGAACACACCCATTATAAAGAAATCACATTAGGATTCTCTTTTTAAGCTGTTCCTTAAAACACTAGTGCTTAGGAAATCTATTGGAGGCAGAAGCATTCAAGGGTAGCCTAGGGTTAGGGTTAGGCTTAGGGTTAGTGTTAGGGTACGGCTTAGGGTACGGATTCGGGGAGGGGTGCGGGAACGGCGTAGGGTATGGGTTAGGGTTAGGGTTAGGGTTAGTGATAGGGTTAGGACTCGGTTTAGGGTACGGGTTAGAATTAGGGTACGTGTTAGGGTTAGGGTAGGGGTTAGGGTTAGGGTACGCGTTAGGGTTAGGGTAGTTATTAAACCTATCCCACTCTCTAGATACCCCTTAGCACGTAAAGGAATATTATTTGGGGGTCCAGCCATGGAGAAGAGTTTAGACACTGGGATAAGATAAGGAACACACCCATTATAAAGAAATCACATTAGGATTATCTTTTTAAGCTGTTTCTTAAAACACTAGTGCTTAGGAAATCTATTGGAGGCAGAAGCAGTCAAGCGTAGCCTAGGGTTAGGGTTAGGCTTAGGGTTAGGCTTAGGATACGGCTTAGGGTACGGGTTCGGGGAGGGGTGCGGGTACGGCGTAGGGTATGGGTTAGGGTTAGGGTTAGGGTTAGTGTTAGGGTTAGGGCTCGGTTTAGGGTACGGGTTAGGATTAGGGTACGTGTTAGGGTTAGGGTAGGGGTTAGGGTTAGGGTACGCGTTAGGGTTAGGGTAGTTATTAAACCTATCCCACTCTCTAGATACCCCTTAGCACGTAAAGGAATATTATTTGGGGGTCCAGCCATGGAGAAGAGTTTAGACACTAGGATAAGATAAGGAACACACCAATTATAAAGAAATCACATTAGGATTCTCTTTTTATGCTGTTCCTTAAAACACTAGTGCTTAGAAAATCTATTGGAGGCAGAAGCAGTCAAGGGTAGCCTAGGGTTAGGGTTAGGCTTAGGGTTAGGCTTAGGGTACGGCTTAGGATACGGGTTCGGGGAGGGGTGCGGGTACGGCGTAGGGTATGGGTTAGGGTTAGGGTTAGGGTTAGTGTTAGGGTTAGGGCTCGGTTTAGGGTACGGGTTAGGATTAGGGTACGTGTTAGGGTTAGGGTAGGGGTTAGGGTTAGGGTACGTGTTAGGGTTAGGGTAGTTATTAAACCTATCCCACTCTCTAGACACTCCTTAGCACGTAAAGGAATATTATTTGGGGGTCCAGCCATGGAGAAGAGTTTAGACACTGGGATAAGGACCACACCCATTACAAAGAAATCACATTAGGATTCTCTTTTTAAGCTGTTCCTTAAAACACTAGTGCTTAGGAAATCTATTGGAGGCAGAAGCAGTCAAGGGTAGCCTAGGGTTAGGGTTAGGCTTAGGGTTAGGCTTAGGGTACGGCTTAGGGTACGGGTTCGGGGAGGGGTGCGGGTACGGCATAGGGTATGGGTTAGGGTTAGGGTTAGGGTTAGTGTTAGGGTTAGGGCTCGGTTTAGGGTACGGGTTAGGATTAGGGTACGTGTTAGGGTTAGGGTAGGGGTTAGGGTTAGGGTACGCGTTAGGGTTAGGGTAGTTATTAAACCTATCCCACTCTCTAGATACCCCTTAGCACGTAAAGGAATATTATTTGGGGGTCCAGCCATGGAGAAGAGTTTAGACACTAGTATAAGATAAGGAACACACCCATTATAAAGAAATCACATTAGGATTCTCTTTTTATGCTGTTCCTTAAAACACTAGTGCTTAGGAAATCTATTGGAGGCAGAAGCAGTCAAGGGTAGCCTAGGGTTAGGGTTAGGCTTAGGGTTAGGCTTAGGGTACGGCTTAGGATACGGGTTCGGGGAGGGGTGCGGGTACGGCGTAGGGTATGGGTTAGGGTTAGGGTTAGGGTTAGTGTTAGGGTTAGGGCTCGGTTTAGGGTACGGGTTAGGATTAGGGTACGGCTTAGGATACGGGTTCGGGGAGGGGTGCGGGTACGGCGTAGGGTATGGGTTAGGGTTAGGGTTAGGGTTAGTGTTAGGGTTAGGGCTCGGTTTAGGGTACGGGTTAGGATTAGGGTACGTGTTAGGGTTAGGGTAGGGGTTAGGGTTAGGGTACGCATTAGGGTTAGGGTAGTTATTAAACCTATCCCACTCTCTAGACACTCCTTAGCACGTAAAGGAATATTATTTGGGGGTCCAGCCATGGAGAAGAGTTTAGACACTGGGATAAGATAAGGAACACACCCATTACAAAGAAATCACATTAGGATTCTCTTTTTAAGCTGTTCCTTAAAACACTAGTGCTTAGGAAATCTATTGGAGGCAGAAGCAGTCAAGGGTAGCCTAGGGTTAGGGTTAGGCTTAGGGTTAGGCTTAGGGTACGGCTTAGGGTACGGGTTCGGGGAGGGTTTCGGGTACGGCGTAGGGTATGGGTTAGGGTTAGGGTTAGGGTTAGTGTTAGGGTTAGGGCTCGGTTTAGGGTACGGGTTAGGATTAGGGTACTTGTTAGGGTTAGGGTAGGGGTTAGGGTTAGGGTACGCGTTAGGGTTAGGGTAGTTATTAAACCTATCCCACTCTCTAGATACCCCTTAGCACGTAAAGGAATATTATTTGGGGGTCCAGCCATGGAGAAGAGTTTAGACACTAGGATAAGATAAGGAACACACCCATTATAAAGAAATCACATTAGGATTCTCTTTTTAAGCTCTTCCTTAAAACACTAGTGCTTAGGAAATCTATTGGAGGCAGAAGCAGTCAAGGGTAGCCTAGGGTTAGGGTTAGGCTTAGGGTTAGGGTTAGGGTACGGCTTAGGATACGGGTTCGGGTAGGGGTGCGGGTACGGCGTAGAGTATGGGTTAGGGTTAGGGTTAGTGTTAGTGATAGGGTTAGGTCTCGGTTTAGGGTACGGGTTAGGATTAGGGTACGTGTTAGGGTTAGGGTAGGGGTTAGGGTTAGGGTACGCGTTAGGGTTAGGGTAGTTATTAAGCCTATCCAACTCTCTAGGTACCCCTTAGCACGTAAAGGAATATTATTTGGGGGTCCAGCCATGGAGAAGAGTTTAGACACTGGGATAAGATAAGGAACACACCCATTACAAAGAAATCACATTAGGATTCTCTTTTTAAGCTGTTCCTTAAAACACTAGTGCTTAGGAAATCTATTGGAGGCAGAAGCATTCAAGGGTAGCCTAGGGTTAGGTTTAGGCTTAGGGTAAGGTTTAGGGTACGGCTTAGGGTATGGGTTCGGGGAGGGGTGCGGGTACGGCGTAGGGTATGGGTTAGGGTTAGGGTTAGGGTTAGTGTTAGGGTTAGGGCTCGGTTTAGGGTACGGGTTAGGAATAGGGTACGTGTTAGGGTTAGGGTAGGGGTTAGGGTTAGGGTACGTGTTAGGGTTAGGGTAGTTATTAAACCTATCCCACTCTCTAGACACCCCTTAGCACGTAAAGGTATATTATTTGGGGCTCCAGCCATGGAGAAGAATTTAGACACTGGGATAAGATAAGGAACACACCCATTATAAAGAAATCACATTAGGATTCTCTTTTTAAGCTGTTCCTTAAAACACTAGTGCTTAGGAAATCTATTGGAGGCAGAAGCAGTCAAGGGTAGCCTAGGGTTAGGGTTAGGCTTAGGGTTAGGCTTAGGGTACGGCTTAGGGTACGGGTTCGGGGAGGGGTGCGGGTACGGCGTAGGGTATGGGTTAGGGTTAGGGTTAGGGTTAGTGTTAGGGTTAGGGCTCGGTTTAGGGTACGGGTTAGGATTAGGGTACGTGTTAGGGTTAGGGTAGGGGTTAGGGTTAGGGTACGCGTTAGGGTTAGGGTAGTTATTAAACCTATCCCACTCTCTAGATACCCCTTAGCACGTAAAGGAATATTATTTGGGGGTCCAGCCATGGAGAAGAGTTTAGACACTAGGATAAGATACGGAACACACCCATTATAAAGAAATCACATTAGGATTCTCTTTTTAAGCTGTTCCTTAAAACACTAGTGCTTAGGAAATCTATTGGAGGCAGAAGCATTCAAGGGTAGCCTAGGGTTAGGGTTAGGCTTAGGGTTAGTGTTAGGGTACGGCTTAGGGTACGGATTCGGGGAGGGGTGCGGGAACGGCGTAGGGTATGGGTTAGGGTTAGGGTTAGGGTTAGTGATAGGGTTAGGACTCGGTTTAGGGTACGGGTTAGAATTAGGGTACGTGTTAGGGTTAGGGTAGGGGTTAGGGTTAGGGTACGCGTTAGGGTTAGGGTAGTTATTAAACCTATCCCACTCTCTAGACACTCCTTAGCACGTAAAGGAATATTATTTGGGGGTCCAGCCATGGAGAAGAGTTTAGACACTGGGATAAGGACCACACCCATTACAAAGAAATCACATTAGGATTCTCTTTTTAAGCTGTTCCTTAAAACACTAGTGCTTAGGAAATCTATTGGAGGCAGAAGCAGTCAAGGGTAGCCTAGGGTTAGGGTTAGGCTTAGGGTTAGGCTTAGGGTACGGCTTAGGGTACGGGTTCGGGGAGGGGTGCGGGTACGGCATAGGGTATGGGTTAGGGTTAGGGTTAGGGTTAGTGTTAGGGTTAGGGCTCGGTTTAGGGTACGGGTTAGGATTAGGGTACGTGTTAGGGTTAGGGTAGGGGTTAGGGTTAGGGTACGCGTTAGGGTTAGGGTAGTTATTAAACCTATCCCACTCTCTAGATACCCCTTAGCACGTAAAGGAATATTATTTGGGGGTCCAGCCATGGAGAAGAGTTTAGACACTAGTATAAGATAAGGAACACACCCATTATAAAGAAATCACATTAGGATTCTCTTTTTATGCTGTTCCTTAAAACACTAGTGCTTAGGAAATCTATTGGAGGCAGAAGCAGTCAAGGGTAGCCTAGGGTTAGGGTTAGGCTTAGGGTTAGGCTTAGGGTACGGCTTAGGATACGGGTTCGGGGAGGGGTGCGGGTACGGCGTAGGGTATGGGTTAGGGTTAGGGTTAGGGTTAGTGTTAGGGTTAGGGCTCGGTTTAGGGTACGGGTTAGGATTAGGGTACGTGTTAGGGTTAGGGTAGGGGTTAGGGTTAGGGTACGCGTTAGGGTTAGGGTAGTTATTAAACCTATCCCACTCTCTAGACACTCCTTAGCACGTAAAGGAATATTATTTGGGTGTCCAGCCATGGAGAAGAGTTTAGACACTGGGATAAGATAAGGAACACACCCATTACAAAGAAATCACATTAGGATTCTCTTTTTAAGCTGTTCCTTAAAACACTAGTGCTTAGGAAATCTATTGGAGGCAGAAGAAGTCAAGGGTAGCCTAGGGTTAGGGTTAGGCTTAGGGTTAGGCTTAGGGTACGGCTTAGGGTACGGGTTCGGGGAGGGTTTCGGGTACGGCGTAGGGTATGGGTTAGGGTTAGGGTTAGGGTTAGTGTTAGGGTTAGGGCTCGGTTTAGGGTACGGGTTAGGATTAGGGTACTTGTTAGGGTTAGGGTAGGGGTTAGGGTTAGGGTACGCGTTAGGGTTAGGGTAGTTATTAAACCTATCCCACTCTCTAGATACCCCTTAGCACGTAAAGGAATATTATTTGGGGGTCCAGCCATGGAGAAGAGTTTAGACACTAGGATAAGATAAGGAACACACCCATTATAAAGAAATCACATTAGGATTCTCTTTTTAAGCTCTTCCTTAAAACACTAGTGCTTAGGAAATCTATTGGAGGCAGAAGCAGTCAAGGGTAGCCTAGGGTTAGGGTTAGGCTTAGGGTTAGGGTTAGGGTACGGCTTAGGATACGGGTTCGGGTAGGGGTGCGGGTACGGCGTAGAGTATGGGTTAGGGTTAGGGTTAGTGTTAGTGATAGGGTTAGGTCTCGGTTTAGGGTACGGGTTAGGATTAGGGTACGTGTTAGGGTTAGGGTAGGGGTTAGGGTTAGGGTACGCGTTAGGGTTAGGGTAGTTATTAAGCCTATCCAACTCTCTAGGTACCCCTTAGCACGTAAAGGAATATTATTTGGGGGTCCAGCCATGGAGAAGAGTTTAGACACTGGGATAAGATAAGGAACACACCCATTATAAAGAAATCACATTAGAATTCTCTTTTTATGCTGTTCCTTAAAACACTAGTGCTTAGGAAATCTATTGGAGGCAGAAGCAGTCAAGGGTAGCCTAGGGTTAGGGTTAGGCTTAGGGTTAGGCTTAGGGTACGGCTTAGGATACGGGTTCGGGGAGGGGTGCGGGTACGGCGTAGGGTATGGGTTAGGGTTAGGGTTAGGGTTAGTGTTAGGGTTAGGGCTCGGTTTAGGGTACGGGTTAGGATTAGGGTACGTGTTAGGGTTAGGGTAGGGGTTAGGGTTAGGGTACGCGTTAGGGTTAGGGTAGTTATTAAAGCTATCCCACTCTCTAGACACTCCTTAGCACGTAAAGGAATATTATTTGGGGGTCCAGCCATGGAGAAGAGTTTAGACACTGGGATAAGATAAGGAACAAACCCATTACAAAGAAATCACATTAGGATTCTCTTTTTAAGCTGTTCCTTAAAACACTAGTGCTTAGGAAATCTATTGGAGGCAGAAGCAGTCAAGGGTAGCCTAGGGTTAGGGTTAGGCTTAGGGTTAGGCTTAGGGTACGGCTTAGGGTACGGGTTCGGGGAGGGTTTCGGGTACGGCGTAGGGTATGGGTTAGGGTTAGGGTTAGGGTTAGTGTTAGGGTTAGGGCTCGGTTTAGGGTACGGGTTAGGATTAGGGTACTTGTTAGGGTTAGGGTAGGGGTTAGGGTTAGGGTACGCGTTAGGGTTAGGGTAGTTATTAAACCTATCCCACTCTCTAGATACCCCTTAGCACGTAAAGGAATATTATTTGGGGGTCCAGCCATGGAGAAGAGTTTAGACACTAGGATAAGATAAGGAACACACCCATTATAAAGAAATCACATTAGGATTCTCTTTTTAAGCTCTTCCTTAAAACACTAGTGCTTAGGAAATCTATTGGAGGCAGAAGCAGTCAAGGGTAGCCTAGGGTTAGGGTTAGGCTTAGGGTTAGGGTTAGGGTACGGCTTAGGATACGGGTTCGGGTAGGGGTGCGGGTACGGCGTAGAGTATGGGTTAGGGTTAGGGTTAGTGTTAGTGATAGGGTTAGGTCTCGGTTTAGGGTACGGGTTAGGATTAGGGTACGTGTTAGGGTTAGGGTAGGGGTTAGGGTTAGGGTACGCGTTAGGGTTAGGGTAGTTATTAAGCCTATCCAACTCTCTAGGTACCCCTTAGCACGTAAAGGAATATTATTTGGGGGTCCAGCCATGGAGAAGAGTTTAGACACTGGGATAAGATAAGGAACACACCCATTATAAAGAAATCACATTAGAATTCTCTTTTTATGCTGTTCCTTAAAACACTAGTGCTTAGGAAATCTATTGGAGGCAGAAGCAGTCAAGGGTAGCCTAGGGTTAGGGTTAGGCTTAGGGTTAGGCTTAGGGTACGGCTTAGGATACGGGTTCGGGGAGGGGTGCGGGTACGGCGTAGGGTATGGGTTAGGGTTAGGGTTAGGGTTAGTGTTAGGGTTAGGGCTCGGTTTAGGGTACGGGTTAGGATTAGGGTACGTGTTAGGGTTAGGGTAGGGGTTAGGGTTAGGGTACGCGTTAGGGTTAGGGTAGTTATTAAAGCTATCCCACTCTCTAGACACTCCTTAGCACGTAAAGGAATATTATTTGGGGGTCCAGCCATGGAGAAGAGTTTAGACACTGGGATAAGATAAGGAACAAACCCATTACAAAGAAATCACATTAGGATTCTCTTTTTAAGCTGTTCCTTAAAACACTAGTGCTTAGGAAATCTATTGGAGGCAGAAGCAGTCAAGGGTAGCCTAGGGTTAGGGTTAGGCTTAGGGTTAGGCTTAGGGTACGGCTTAGGGTACGGGTTCGGGGAGGGTTTCGGGTACGGCGTAGGGTATGGGTTAGGGTTAGGGTTAGGGTTAGTGTTAGGGTTAGGGCTCGGTTTAGGGTACAGGTTAGGATTAGGGTACTTGTTAGGGTTAGGGTAGGGGTTAGGGTTAGGGTACGCGTTAGGGTTAGGGTAGTTATTAAACCTATCCCACTCTCTAGATACCCCTTAGCACGTAAAGGAATATTATTTGGGGGTCCAGCCATGGAGAAGAGTTTAGACACTAGGATAAGATAAGGAACACACCCATTATAAAGAAATCACATTAGGATTCTCTTTTTAAGCTCTTCCTTAAAACACTAGTGCTTAGGAAATCTATTGGAGGCAGAAGCAGTCAAGGGTAGCCTAGGGTTAGGGTTAGGCTTAGGGTTAGGGTTAGGGTACGGCTTAGGATACGGGTTCGGGTAGGGGTGCGGGTACGGCGTAGATTATGGGTTAGGGTTAGGGTTAGTGTTAGTGATAGGGTTAGGTCTCGGTTTAGGTTACGGGTTAGGATTAGGGTACGTGTTAGGGTTAGGGTAGGGGTTAGGGTTAGGGTACGCGTTAGGGTTAGGGTAGTTATTAAGCCTATCCAACTCTCTAGGTACCCCTTAGCACGTAAAGGAATATTATTTGGGGGTCCAGCCATGGAGAAGAGTTTAGACACTGGGATAAGATAAGGAACACACCCATTATAAAGAAATCACATTAGGATTCTCTTTTTAAGCTGTTCCTTAACACACTAGTGCTTAGGAAATCTATTGGAGGCAGAAGCAGTCAAGGGTAGCCTAGTGTTAGGTTTAGGCTTAGGGTAAGGTTTAGGGTACGGCTTAGGGTACGGGTTCGGGGAGGGCTGCGGGTACGGCGTAGGGTATGGGTTAGGGTTAAGGTTAGGGTTAGTGTTAGGGTTAGGGCTCGGTTTAGGGTACGGGTTAGGAATAGGGTACGTGTTAGGGTTAGGGTAGGGGTTAGGGTTAGGGTACGTGTTAGGGTTAGGGTAGTTATTAAACCTATCCCACTCTCTAGACACTCCTTAGCACGTAAAGGTATATTATTTGGGGCTCCAGCTATGGAGAAGAGTCTAGACACTGGGATAAGATAAGGAACACACCCATTATAAAGAAATCACATTAGGATTCTCTTTTTAAGCTGTTCCTTAAAACACTAGTGCTTAGGAAATCTATTGGCGGCAGAAGCAGTCAAGGGTAGCCTAGGGTTAGGGTTAGGCTTAGGGTTAGGCTTAGGGTACGGCTTAGGGTACGGGTTCGGGGAGGGGTGCGGGTACGGCGTAGGGTATGGGTTAGGGTTAGGGTTAGGGTTAGTGTTAGGGTTAGGGCTCGGTTTAGGGTACGGGTTACGATTAGGGTACGTGTTAGGGTTAGGGTAGGGGTTAGGGTTAGGGTACGCGTTAGGGTTAGGGTAGTTATTAAACCTATCCCACTCTCTAGATACCCCTTAGCACGTAAAGGAATATTATTTGGGGGTCCAGCCATGGAGAAGAGTTTAGACACTAGGATAAGATACGGAACACACCCATTATAAAGAAATCACATTAGGATTCTCTTTTTAAGCTGTTCCTTAAAACACTAGTGCTTAGGAAATCTATTGGAGGCAGAAGGATTCAAGGGTAGCCTAGGGTTAGGGTTAGGCTTAGGGTTAGTGTTAGGGTACGGCTTAGGGTACGGATTCGGGGAGGGGTGCGTGTACGGCGTAGGGTATGGGTTAGGGTTAGGGTTAGGGTTAGTGATAGGGTTAGGGCTCGGTTTAGGGTACGGGTTAGGATTAGGGTACGTGTTAGGGTTAGGGTAGGGTTTAGGGTTAGGGTACGCGTTAGGGTTAGGGTAGTTATTAAACCTATCCCACTCTCTAGATACCCCTTAGCACGTAAAGGAATATTATTTGGGGGTCCAGCCATGGAGAAGAGTTTAGACACTGGGATAAGATAAGGAACACACCCATTATAAAGAAATCACATTAGGATTCTCTTTTTAAGCTGTTTCTTAAAACACTAGTCCTTAGGAAATCTATTGGAGGCAGAAGCAGTCAAGGGTAGCCTAGGGTTAGGGTTAGGCTTAGGGTTAGGCTTAGGATACGGCTTAGGGTACGGGTTCGGGGAGGGGTGCGGGTACGGCGTAGGGTATGGGTTAGGGTTAGGGTTAGGGTTAGTGTTAGGGTTAGGGCTCGGTTTAGGGTACGGGTTAGGATTAGGGTACGTGTTAGGGTTAGGGTAGGGGTTAGGGTTAGGGTACGCGTTAGGGTTAGGGTAGTTATTAAACCTATCCCACTCTCTAGATACCCCTTAGCACGTAAAGGAATATTATTTGGGGGTCCAGCCATGGAGAAGAGTTTAGACACTAGGATAAGATAAGGAACACACCCATTATAAAGAAATCACATTAGGATTCTCTTTTTATGCTGTTCCTTAAAACACTAGTGCTTAGGAAATTTATTGGAGGCAGAAGCAGTCAAGGGTAGCCTAGGGTTAGGGTTAGGCTTAGGGTTAGGCTTAGGGTACGGCTTAGGATACGGGTTCGGGGAGGGGTGCGGGTACGGCGTAGGGTATGGGTTAGGGTTAGGGTTAGGGTTAGTGTTAGGGTTAGGGCTCGGTTTAGGGTACGGGTTAGGATTAGGGTACGTGTTAGGGTTAGGGTAGGGGTTAGGGTTAGGGTACGGGTTAGGGTTAGGGTAGTTATTAAACCTATCCCACTCTCTAGACACTCCTTAGCACGTAAAGGAATATTATTTGGGGGTCCAGCCATGGAGAAAAGTTTAGACACTGGGATAAGGACCACACCCATTACAAAGAAATCACATTAGGATTCTCTTTTTAAGCTGTTCCTTAAAACACTAGTGCTTAGGAAATCTATTGGAGGAAGAAGCAGTCAAGGGTAGCCTAGGGTTAGGGTTAGGCTTAGGGTTAGGCTTAGGGTACGGCTTAGGGTACGGATTCGGGGAGGGGTGCGTGTACGACGTAGGGTATGGGTTAGGGTTAGGGTTAGGGTTAGTGATAGGGTTAGGGCTCCGTTTAGGGTACGGGTTAGGATTAGGGTACGAGTTAGGGTTAGGGTAGGGGTTAGGGTTAGGGTACGCGATAGGGTTAGGGTAGTTATTAAATCTATCCCACTCTCTAGATACCCCTTAGCACGTAAAGAAATATAATATGGGGGTCCAGCCATGGAGAAGAGTTTAGACACTGGGATAAGATAAGGAACACACCCATTATAAAGAAATCACATTAGGATTCTCTTTTTAAGCTCTTCCTTAAAACACTAGTGCTTAGGAAATCTACTGGATGCAGAAGCAGTCAAGGGTAGCCTAGGGTTAGGGTTAGGCTTAGGGTTAGGGTTAGGGTACGGCTTAGGGTACGGGTTTGGTGAGGGGTGCGGGTACGGCATAGGGTATGGGTTAGGATTAGGGTTAGGGTTAGTGTTAGGGTTAGGGCTCGGTTTAGGGTACGGGTTAGGAATAGGGTACGTGTTAGGGTTAGGGTAGGGGTTAGGGTTAGGGTACGTGTTAGGGTTAGGGTAGTTATTAAACCTATCCCACTCTCTAGACACTCCTTAGCACGTAAAGGTATATTATTTGGGGCTCCAGCTATGGAGAAGAGTCTAGACACTGGGATAAGATAAGGAACACACCCATTATAAAGAAATCACATTAGGATTCTCTTTTTAAGCTGTTCCTTAAAACACTAGTGCTTAGGAAATCTATTGGAGGCAGAAGCAGTCAAGGGTAGCCTAGGGTTAGGGTTAGGCTTAGGGTTAGGCTTAGGGTATGGCTTAGGGTACGGGTTCGGGGAGGGGTGCGGGTACGGCGTAGGGTATGCGTTAGGGTTAGGGTTAGGGTTAGTGATAGGGTTAGGGCTCGGTTTAGGGTACGGGTTAGGATTAGGGTACGTGTTAGGGTTAGGGTAGGGGTTAGGATTAGGGTACGCGTTAGGGTTAGGGTAGTTATTAAACCTATCCCACTCTCTAGATACCCCTTAGCACGTAAAGGAATATTATTTGGGGTTCCAGCCATGGAGAAGAGTTTAGACACTGGGATAAGGTAAGGAACACACCCATTATAAAGAAATCACATTAGGATTCTCTTTTTAAGCTGTTCCTTAAAACACTAGTGCTTAGGAAATCTACTGGATGCAGAAGCAGTCAAGGGTACCGTAGGGTTAGGGTTAGGCTTAGGGTTAGGGTTAGGGTACGGCTTAGGGTACGGGTTCGGTGAGGGGTGCGGGTACGGCATAGGGTATGGGTTAGGGTTAGGGTTAGGGTTAGTGTTAGGGTTAGGGCTCGGTTTAGGGTACGGGTTAGGAATAGGGTACGTGTTAGGGTTAGGGTAGGGGTTAGGGTTAGGGTACGTGTTAGGGTTAGGGTAGTTATTAAACCTATCCCACTCTCTAGACACTCCTTAGCACGTAAAGGTATATTATTTGGGGCTCCAGCTATGGAGAAGAGTCTAGACACTGGGATAAGATAAGGAACACACCCATTATAAAGAAATCACATTAGGATTCTCTTTTTAACCTGTTCCTTAAAACACTAGTGCTTAGGAAATCTATTGGCGGCAGAAGCAGTCAAGGGTAGCCTAGGGTTAGGGTTAGGCTTAGGGTTAGGCTTAGGGTACGGCTTAGGGTACGGGTTCGGGGAGGGGAGCGGGTACGGCGTAGGGTATGGGTTAGGGTTAGGGTTAGGGTTAGTGTTAGGGTTAGGGCTCGGTTTAGGGTACGGGTTACGATTAGGGTACGTGTTAGGGTTAGGGTAGGGGTTAGGGTTAGGGTACGCGTTAGGGTTAGGGTAGTTATTAAACCTATCCCACTCTCTAGATACCCCTTAGCACGTAAAGGAATATTATTTGGGGGTCCAGCCATGGAGAAGAGTTTAGACACTAGGATAAGATACGGAACACACCCATTATAAAGAAATCACATTAGGATTCTCTTTTTAAGCTGTTCCTTAAAACACTAGTGCTTAGGAAATCTATTGGAGGCAGAAGGATTCAAGGGTAGCCTAGGGTTAGGGTTAGGCTTAGGGTTAGTGTTAGGGTACGGCTTAGGGTACGGATTCGGGGAGGGGTGCGTGTACGGCGTAGGGTATGGGTTAGGGTTAGGGTTAGGGTTAGTGTTAGGGTTAGGGCTCGGTTTAGGGTACGGGTTAGGATTAGGGTACGTGTTAGGGTTAGGGTAGGGGTTAGGGTTAGGGTACGCGTTAGGGTTAGGGTAGTTATTAAACCTATCCCACTCTCTAGATACCCCTTAGCACGTAAAGGAATATTATTTGGGGGTCCAGCCATGGAGAAGAGTTTAGACACTGGGATAAGATAAGGAACACACCCATTATAAAGAAATCACATTAGGATTATCTTTTTAAGCTGTTTCTTAAAACACTAGTGCTTAGGAAATCTATTGGAGGCAGAAGCAGTCAAGGGTAGCCTAGGGTTAGGGTTAGGCTTAGGGTTAGGCTTAGGATACGGCTTAGGGTACGGGTTCGGGGAGGGGTGCGGGTACGGCGTAGGGTATGGGTTAGGGTTAGGGTTAGGGTTAGTGTTAGGGTTAGGGCTCGGTTTAGGGTACGGGTTAGGATTAGGGTACGTGTTAGGGTTAGGGTAGGGGTTAGGGTTAGGGTACGCGTTAGGGTTAGGGTAGTTATTAAACCTATCCCACTCTCTAGATACCCCTTAGCACGTAAAGGAATATTATTTGGGGGTCCAGCCATGGAGAAGAGTTTAGACACTAGGATAAGATAAGGAACACACCAATTATAAAGAAATCACATTAGGATTCTCTTTTTATGCTGTTCCTTAAAACACTAGTGCTTAGAAAATCTATTGGAGGCAGAAGCAGTCAAGGGTAGCCTAGGGTTAGGGTTAGGCTTAGGGTTAGGCTTAGGGTACGGCTTAGGATACGGGTTCGGGGAGGGGTGCGGGTACGGCGTAGGGTATGGGTTAGGGTTAGGGTTAGGGTTAGTGTTAGGGTTAGGGCTCGGTTTAGGGTACGGGTTAGGATTAGGGTACGTGTTAGGGTTAGGGTAGGGGTTAGGGTTAGGGTACGTGTTAGGGTTAGGGTAGTTATTAAACCTATCCCACTCTCTAGACACTCCTTAGCACGTAAAGGAATATTATTTGGGGGTCCAGCCATGGAGAAGAGTTTAGACACTGGGATAAGGACCACACCCATTACAAAGAAATCACATTAGGATTCTCTTTTTAAGCTGTTCCTTAAAACACTAGTGCTTAGGAAATCTATTGGAGGCAGAAGCAGTCAAGGGTAGCCTAGGGTTAGGGTTAGGCTTAGGGTTAGGCTTAGGGTACGGCTTAGGGTACGGGTTCGGGGAGGGGTGCGGGTACGGCATAGGGTATGGGTTAGGGTTAGGGTTAGGGTTAGTGTTAGGGTTAGGGCTCGGTTTAGGGTACGGGTTAGGATTAGGGTACGTGTTAGGGTTAGGGTAGGGGTTAGGGTTAGGGTACGCGTTAGGGTTAGGGTAGTTATTAAACCTATCCCACTCTCTAGATACCCCTTAGCACGTAAAGGAATATTATTTGGGGGTCCAGCCATGGAGAAGAGTTTAGACACTAGTATAAGATAAGGAACACACCCATTATAAAGAAATCACATTAGGATTCTCTTTTTATGCTGTTCCTTAAAACACTAGTGCTTAGGAAATCTATTGGAGGCAGAAGCAGTCAAGGGTAGCCTAGGGTTAGGGTTAGGCTTAGGGTTAGGCTTAGGGTACGGCTTAGGATACGGGTTCGGGGAGGGGTGCGGGTACGGCGTAGGGTATGGGTTAGGGTTAGGGTTAGGGTTAGTGTTAGGGTTAGGGCTCGGTTTAGGGTACGGGTTAGGATTAGGGTACGGCTTAGGATACGGGTTCGGGGAGGGGTGCGGGTACGGCGTAGGGTATGGGTTAGGGTTAGGGTTAGGGTTAGTGTTAGGGTTAGGGCTCGGTTTAGGGTACGGGTTAGGATTAGGGTACGTGTTAGGGTTAGGGTAGGGGTTAGGGTTAGGGTACGCATTAGGGTTAGGGTAGTTATTAAACCTATCCCACTCTCTAGACACTCCTTAGCACGTAAAGGAATATTATTTGGGGGTCCAGCCATGGAGAAGAGTTTAGACACTGGGATAAGATAAGGAACACACCCATTATAAAGAAATCACATTAGGATTCTCTTTTTAAGCTGTTCCTTAAAACACTAGTGCTTAGGAAATCTATTGGAGGCAGAAGCAGTCAAGGGTAGCCTAGGGTTAGGGTTAGGCTTAGGGTTAGGCTTAGGGTACGGCTTAGGGTACGGGTTCGGGGAGGGGTGCGGGTACGGCGTAGGGTATGGGTTAGGGTTAGGGTTAGGGTTAGTGTTAGGGTTAGGGCTCGGTTTAGGGTACGGGTTAGGATTAGGGTACGTGTTAGGGTTAGGGTAGGGGTTAGGGTTAGGGTACGCGTTAGGGTTAGGGTAGTTATTAAACCTATCCCACTCTCTAGATACCCCTTAGCACGTAAAGGAATATTATTTGGGGGTCCAGCCATGGAGAAGAGTTTAGACACTAGGATAAGATACGGAACACACCCATTATAAAGAAATCACATTAGGATTCTCTTTTTAAGCTGTTCCTTAAAACACTAGTGCTTAGGAAATCTATTGGAGGCAGAAGCATTCAAGGGTAGCCTAGGGTTAGGGTTAGGCTTAGGGTTAGTGTTAGGGTACGGCTTAGGGTACGGATTCGGGGAGGGGTGCGGGAACGGCGTAGGGTATGGGTTAGGGTTAGGGTTAGGGTTAGTGATAGGGTTAGGACTCGGTTTAGGGTACGGGTTAGAATTAGGGTACGTGTTAGGGTTAGGGTAGGGGTTAGGGTTAGGGTACGCGTTAGGGTTAGGGTAGTTATTAAACCTATCCCACTCTCTAGATACCCCTTAGCACGTAAAGGAATATTATTTGGGGGTCCAGCCATGGAGAAGAGTTTAGACACTAGGATAAGATAAGGAACACACCCATTATAAAGAAATCACATTAGGATTCTCTTTTTAAGCTCTTCCTTAAAACACTAGTGCTTAGGAAATCTATTGGAGGCAGAAGCAGTCAAGGGTAGCCTAGGGTTAGGGTTAGGCTTAGGGTTAGGGTTAGGGTACGGCTTAGGATACGGGTTCGGGTAGGGGTGCGGGTACGGCGTAGAGTATGGGTTAGGGTTAGGGTTAGTGTTAGTGATAGGGTTAGGTCTCGGTTTAGGGTACGGGTTAGGATTAGGGTACGTATTAGGGTTAGGGTAGGGGTTAGGGTTAGGGTACGCGTTAGGGTTAGGGTAGTTATTAAGCCTATCCAACTCTCTAGGTACCCCTTAGCACGTAAAGGAATATTATTTGGGGGTCCAGCCATGGAGAAGAGTTTAGACACTGGGATAAGATAAGGAACACACCCATTATAAAGAAATCACATTAGGATTCTCTTTTTATGCTGTTCCTTAAAACACTAGTGCTTAGGAAATCTATTGGAGGCAGAAGCAGTCAAGGGTAGCCTAGGGTTAGGGTTAGGCTTAGGGTTAGGCTTAGGGTACGGCTTAGGATACGGGTTCGGGGAGGGGTGCGGGTACGGCGTAGGGTATGGGTTAGGGTTAGGGTTAGGGTTAGTGTTAGGGTTAGGGCTCGGTTTAGGGTACGGGTTAGGATTAGGGTACGTGTTAGGGTTAGGGTAGGGGTTAGGGTTAGGGTACGCGTTAGGGTTAGGGTAGTTATTAAACCTATCCCACTCTCTAGACACTCCTTAGCACGTAAAGGAATATTATTTGGGGGTCCAGCCATGGAGAAGAGTTTAGACACTGGGATAAGATAAGGAACACACCCATTACAAAGAAATCACATTAGGATTCTCTTTTTAAGCTGTTCCTTAAAACACTAGTGCTTAGGAAATCTATTGGAGGCAGAAGCAGTCAAGGGTAGCCTAGGGTTAGGGTTAGGCTTAGGGTTAGGCTTAGGGTACGGCTTAGGGTACGGGTTCGGGGAGGGTTTCGGGTACGGCGTAGGGTATGGGTTAGGGTTAGGGTTAGGGTTAGTGTTAGGGTTAGGGCTCGGTTTAGGGTACGGGTTAGGATTAGGGTACTTGTTAGGGTTAGGGTAGGGGTTAGGGTTAGGGTACGCGTTAGGGTTAGGGTAGTTATTAAACCTATCCCACTCTCTAGATACCCCTTAGCACGTAAAGGAATATTATTTGGGGGTCCAGCCATGGAGAAGAGTTTAGACACTAGGATAAGATAAGGAACACACCCATTATAAAGAAATCACATTAGGATTCTCTTTTTAAGCTCTTCCTTAAAACACTAGTGCTTAGGAAATCTATTGGAGGCAGAAGCAGTCAAGGGTAGCCTAGGGTTAGGGTTAGGCTTAGGGTTAGGGTTAGGGTACGGCTTAGGATACGGGTTTGGGTAGGGGTGCGGGTACAGCGTAGAGTATGGGTTAGGGTTAGGGTTAGTGTTAGTGATAGGGTTAGGTCTCGGTTTAGGGTACGGGTTAGGATTAGGGTACGTGTTAGGGTTAGGGTAGGGGTTAGGGTTAGGGTACGCGTTAGGGTTAGGGTAGTTATTAAGCCTATCCAACTCTCTAGGTACCCCTTAGCACGTAAAGGAATATTATTTGGGGGTCCAGCCATGGAGAAGAGTTTAGACACTGGGATAAGATAAGGAACACACCCATTATAAAGAAATCACATTAGGATTCTCTTTTTATGCTGTTCCTTAAAACACTAGTGCTTAGGAAATCTATTGGAGGCAGAAGCAGTCAAGGGTAGCCTAGGGTTAGGGTTAGGCTTAGGGTTAGGCTTAGGGTACGGCTTAGGATACGGGTTCGGGGAGGGGTGCGCGTACGGCGTAGGGTATGGGTTAGGGTTAGGGTTAGGGTTAGTGTTAGGGTTAGGGCTCGGTTTAGGGTACGGGTTAGGATTAGGGTACGTGTTAGGGTTAGGGTAGGGGTTAGGGTTAGGGTACGCGTTAGGGTTAGGGTAGTTATTAAACCTATCCCACTCTCTAGACACTCCTTAGCACGTAAAGGAATATTATTTGGGGGTCCAGCCATGGAGAAGAGTTTAGACACTGGGATAAGATAAGGAACACACCCATTACAAAGAAATCACATTAGGATTCTCTTTTTAAGCTGTTCCTTAAAACACTAGTGCTTAGGAAATCTATTGGAGGCAGAAGCAGTCAAGGGTAGCCTAGGGTTAGGGTTAGGCTTAGGGTTAGGCTTAGGGTACGGCTTAGGGTACGGGTTCGGGGAGGGTTTCGGGTACGGCGTAGGGTATGGGTTAGGGTTAGGGTTAGGGTTAGTGTTAGGGTTAGGGCTCGGTTTAGGGTACGGGTTAGGATTAGGGTACTTGTTAGGGTTAGGGTAGGGGTTAGGGTTAGGGTACGCGTTAGGGTTAGGGTAGTTATTAAACCTATCCCACTCTCTAGATACCCCTTAGCACGTAAAGGAATATTATTTGGGGGTCCAGCCATGGAGAAGAGTTTAGACACTAGGATAAGATAAGGAACACACCCATTATAAAGAAATCACATTAGGATTCTCTTTTTAAGCTCTTCCTTAAAACACTAGTGCTTAGGAAATCTATTGGAGGCAGAAGCAGTCAAGGGTAGCCTAGGGTTAGGGTTAGGCTTAGGGTTAGGGTTAGGGTACGGCTTAGGATACGGGTTCGGGTACGGGTGCGGGTACGGCGTAGAGTATGGGTTAGGGTTAGGGTTAGTGTTAGTGATAGGGTTAGGTCTCGGTTTAGGGTACGGGTTAGGATTAGGGTACGTGTTAGGGTTAGGGTAGGGGTTAGGGTTAGGGTACGCGTTAGGGTTAGGGTAGTTATTAAGCCTATCCAACTCTCTAGGTACCCCTTAGCACGTAAAGGAATATTATTTGGGGGTCCAGCCATGGAGAAGAGTTTAGACACTGGGATAAGATAAGGAACACACCCATTACAAAGAAATCACATTAGGATTCTCTTTTTAAGCTGTTCCTTAAAACACTAGTGCTTAGGAAATCTATTGGAGGCAGAAGCATTCAAGGGTAGCCTAGGGTTAGGTTTAGGCTTAGGGTAAGGTTTAGGGTACGGCTTAGGGTATGGGTTCGGGGAGGGGTGCGGGTACGGCGTAGGGTATGGGTTAGGGTTAGGGTTAGGGTTAGTGTTAGGGTTAGGGCTCGGTTTAGGGTACGGGTTAGGAATAGGGTACGTGTTAGGGTTAGGGTAGGGGTTAGGGTTAGGGTACGTGTTAGGGTTAGGGTAGTTATTAAACCTATCCCACTCTCTAGACACCCCTTAGCACGTAAAGGTATATTATTTGGGGCTCCAGCCATGGAGAAGAATTTAGACACTGGGATAAGATAAGGAACACACCCATTATAAAGAAATCACTTTAGGATTCTCTTTTTAAGCTGTTCCTTAAAACACTAGTGCTTAGGAAATCTATTGGAGGCAGAAGCAGTCAAGGGTAGCCTAGGGTTAGGGTTAGGCTTAGGGTTAGGCTTAGGGTACGGCTTAGGGTACGGGTTCGGGGAGGGGTGCGGGTACGGCGTAGGGTATGGGTTAGGGTTAGGGTTAGGGTTAGTGTTAGGGTTAGGGCTCGGTTTAGGGTACGGGTTAGGATTAGGGTACGTGTTAGGGTTAGGGTAGGGGTTAGGGTTAGGGTACGCGTTAGGGTTAGGGTAGTTATTAAACCTATCCCACTCTCTAGATACCCCTTAGCACGTAAAGGAATATTATTTGGGGGTCCAGCCATGGAGAAGAGTTTAGACACTAGGATAAGATACGGAACACACCCATTATAAAGAAATCACATTAGGATTCTCTTTTTAAGCTGTTCCTTAAAACACTAGTGCTTAGGAAATCTATTGGAGGCAGAAGCATTCAAGGGTAGCCTAGGGTTAGGGTTAGGCTTAGGGTTAGTGTTAGGGTACGGCTTAGGGTACGGATTCGGGGAGGGGTGCGGGAACGGCGTAGGGTATGGGTTAGGGTTAGGGTTAGGGTTAGTGATAGGGTTAGGACTCGGTTTAGGGTACGGGTTAGAATTAGGGTACGTGTTAGGGTTAGGGTAGGGGTTAGGGTTAGGGTACGCGTTAGGGTTAGGGTAGTTATTAAACCTATCCCACTCTCTAGATACCCCTTAGCACGTAAAGGAATATTATTTGGGGGTCCAGCCATGGAGAAGAGTTTAGACACTAGGATAAGATAAGGAACACACCCATTATAAAGAAATCACATTAGGATTCTCTTTTTAAGCTCTTCCTTAAAACACTAGTGCTTAGGAAATCTATTGGAGGCAGAAGCAGTCAAGGGTAGCCTAGGGTTAGGGTTAGGCTTAGGGTTAGGGTTAGGGTACGGCTTAGGATACGGGTTCGGGTAGGGGTGCGGGTACGGCGTAGAGTATGGGTTAGGGTTAGGGTTAGTGTTAGTGATAGGGTTAGGTCTCGGTTTAGGGTACGGGTTAGGATTAGGGTACGTATTAGGGTTAGGGTAGGGGTTAGGGTTAGGGTACGCGTTAGGGTTAGGGTAGTTATTAAGCCTATCCAACTCTCTAGGTACCCCTTAGCACGTAAAGGAATATTATTTGGGGGTCCAGCCATGGAGAAGAGTTTAGACACTGGGATAAGATAAGGAACACACCCATTATAAAGAAATCACATTAGGATTCTCTTTTTATGCTGTTCCTTAAAACACTAGTGCTTAGGAAATCTATTGGAGGCAGAAGCAGTCAAGGGTAGCCTAGGGTTAGGGTTAGGCTTAGGGTTAGGCTTAGGGTACGGCTTAGGATACGGGTTCGGGGAGGGGTGCGGGTACGGCGTAGGGTATGGGTTAGGGTTAGGGTTAGGGTTAGTGTTAGGGTTAGGGCTCGGTTTAGGGTACGGGTTAGGATTAGGGTACGTGTTAGGGTTAGGGTAGGGGTTAGGGTTAGGGTACGCGTTAGGGTTAGGGTAGTTATTAAACCTATCCCACTCTCTAGACACTCCTTAGCACGTAAAGGAATATTATTTGGGGGTCCAGCCATGGAGAAGAGTTTAGACACTGGGATAAGATAAGGAACACACCCATTACAAAGAAATCACATTAGGATTCTCTTTTTAAGCTGTTCCTTAAAACACTAGTGCTTAGGAAATCTATTGGAGGCAGAAGCAGTCAAGGGTAGCCTAGGGTTAGGGTTAGGCTTAGGGTTAGGCTTAGGGTACGGCTTAGGGTACGGGTTCGGGGAGGGTTTCGGGTACGGCGTAGGGTATGGGTTAGGGTTAGGGTTAGGGTTAGTGTTAGGGTTAGGGCTCGGTTTAGGGTACGGGTTAGGATTAGGGTACTTGTTAGGGTTAGGGTAGGGGTTAGGGTTAGGGTACGCGTTAGGGTTAGGGTAGTTATTAAACCTATCCCACTCTCTAGATACCCCTTAGCACGTAAAGGAATATTATTTGGGGGTCCAGCCATGGAGAAGAGTTTAGACACTAGGATAAGATAAGGAACACACCCATTATAAAGAAATCACATTAGGATTCTCTTTTTAAGCTGTTCCTTAAAACACTAGTGCTTAGGAAATCTATTGGAGGCAGAAGCAGTCAAGGGTAGCCTAGGGTTAGGGTTAGGCTTAGGGTTAGGGTTAGGGTACGGCTTAGGATACGGGTTCGGGGAGGGGTGCGGGTACGGCGTAGGGTATGGGTTAGGGTTAGGGTTAGGGTTAGTGTTAGGGTTAGGGCTCGGTTTAGGGTACGGGTTAGGATTAGGGTACGTGTTAGGGTTAGGGTAGGGGTTAGGGTTAGGGTACGCGTTAGGGTTAGGGTAGTTATTAAGCCTATCCAACTCTCTAGGTACCCCTTAGCACGTAAAGGAATATTATTTGGGGGTCCAGCCATGGAGAAGAGTTTAGACACTGGGATAAGATAAGGAACACACCCATTATAAAGAAATCACATTAGGATTCTCTTTTTATGCTGTTCCTTAAAACACTAGTGCTTAGGAAATCTATTGGAGGCAGAAGCAGTCAAGGGTAGCCTAGGGTTAGGTTTAGGCTTAGGGTTAGGCTTAGGGTACGGCTTAGGATACGGGTTCGGGGAGGGGTGCGGGTACGGCGTAGGGTATGGGTTAGGGTTAGGGTTAGGGTTAGTGTTAGGGTTAGGGCTCGGTTTAGGGTACGGGTTAGGATTAGGGTACGTGTTAGGGTTAGGGTAGGGGTTAGGGTTAGGGTACGCGTTAGGGTTAGGGTAGTTATTAAACCTATCCCACTCTCTAGACACTCCTTAGCACGTAAAGGAATATTATTTGGGGGTCCAGCCATGGAGAAGAGTTTAGACACTGGGATAAGATAAGGAACACACCCATTACAAAGAAATCACATTAGGATTCTCTTTTTAAGCTGTTCCTTAAAACACTAGTGCTTAGGAAATCTATTGGAGGCAGAAGCAGTCAAGGGTAGCCTAGGGTTAGGGTTAGGCTTAGGGTTAGGGTTAGGGTACGGCTTAGGATACGGGTTCGGGTAGGGGTGCGGGTACGGCGTAGAGTATGGGTTAGGGTTAGGGTTAGTGTTAGTGATAGGGTTAGGTCTCGGTTTAGGGTACGGGTTAGGATTAGGGTACGTGTTAGGGTTAGGGTAGGGGTTAGGGTTAGGGTACGCGTTAGGGTTAGGGTAGTTATTAAGCCTATCCAACTCTCTAGGTACCCCTTAGCACGTAAAGGAATATTATTTGGGGGTCCAGCCATGGAGAAGAGTTTAGACACTGGGATAAGATAAGGAACACACCCATTATAAAGAAATCACATTAGGATTCTCTTTTTAAGCTGTTCCTTAAAACACTAGTGCTTAGGAAATCTATTGGAGGCAGAAGCAGTCAAGGGTAGCCTAGTGTTAGGTTTAGGCTTAGGGTAAGGTTTAGGGTACGGCTTAGGGTACGGGTTCGGGGAGGGGTGCGGGTACGGCGTAGGGTATGGGTTAGGGTTAGGGTTAGGGTTAGTGTTAGGGTTAGGGCTCGGTTTAGGGTACGGGTTAGGAATAGGGTACGTGTTAGGGTTAGGGTAGGGGTTAGGGTTAGGGTACGTGTTAGGGTTAGGGTAGTTATTAAACCTATCCCACTCTCTAGACACCCCTTAGCACGTAAAGGTATATTATTTGGGGCTCCAGCCATGGAGAAGAATTTAGACACTGGGATAAGATAAGGAACACACCCATTATAAAGAAATCACATTAGGATTCTCTTTTTAAGCTGTTCCTTAAAACACTAGTGCTTAGGAAATCTATTGGAGGCAGAAGCAGTCAAGGGTAGCCTAGGGTTAGGGTTAGGCTTAGGGTTAGGCTTAGGGTACGGCTTAGGGTACGGGTTCGGGGAGGGGTGCGGGTACGGCGTAGGGTATGGGTTAGGGTTAGGGTTAGGGTTAGTGTTAGGGTTAGGGCTCGGTTTAGGGTACGGGTTAGGATTAGGGTACGTGTTAGGGTTAGGGTAGGGGTTAGGGTTAGGGTACGCGTTAGGGTTAGGGTAGTTATTAAACCTATCCCACTCTCTAGATACCCCTTAGCACGTAAAGGAATATTATTTGGGGGTCCAGCCATGGAGAAGAGTTTAGACACTAGGATAAGATAAGGAACACACCCATTATAAAGAAATCACATTAGGATTCTCTTTTTAAGCTGTTCCTTAAAACACTAGTGCTTAGGAAATCTATTGGAGGCAGAAGCATTCAAGGGTAGCCTAGGGTTAGGGTTAGGCTTAGGGTTAGTGTTAGGGTACGGCTTAGGGTACGGATTCGGGGAGGGGTGCGGGTACGGCGTAGGGTATGGGTTAGGGTTAGGGTTAGGGTTAGTGATAGGGTTAGGACTCGGTTTAGGGTACGGGTTAGAATTAGGGTACGTGTTAGGGTTAGGGTAGGGTTTAGGGTTAGGGTACGCATTAGGGTTAGGGTAGTTATTAAACCTATCCCACTCTCTAGATACCCCTTAGCACGTAAAGGAATATTATTTGGGGGTCCAGCCATGGAGAAGAGTTTAGACACTAGGATAAGATAAGGAACACACCCATTATAAAGAAATCACATTAGGATTCTCTTTTTATGCTGTTCCTTAAAACACTAGTGCTTAGGAAATCTATTGGAGGCAGAAGCAGTCAAGGGTAGCCTAGGGTTAGGGTTAGGCTTAGGGTTAGGCTTAGGGTACGGCTTAGGGTGCGGGTTCGGGGAGGGGTGCGGGTACGGCGTAGGGTATGGATTAGGGTTAGGGTTAGGGTTAGTGATAGGGTTAGGGCTCGGTTTAGGGTACGGGTTAGGAATAGGGTACGTGTTAGGGTTAGGGTAGGGGTTAGGGTTAGGGTACGTGTTAGGGTTAGGGTAGTTATTAAGCCTATCCAACTCTCTAGGTACCCCTTAGCACGTAAAGGAATATTATTTGGGGGTCCAGCCATGGAGAAGAGTTTAGACACTGGGATAAGATAAGGAACACACCCATTATAAAGAAATCACATTAGGATTCTCTTTTTATGCTGTTCCTTAAAACACTAGTGCTTAGGAAATCTATTGGAGGCAGAAGCAGTCAAGGGTAGCCTAGGGTTAGGTTTAGGCTTAGGGTTAGGCTTAGGGTACGGCTTAGGATACGGGTTCGGGGAGGGGTGCGGGTACGGCGTAGGGTAGGGGTTAGGGTTAGGGTTAGGGTTAGTGTTAGGGTTAGGGCTCGGTTTAGGGTACGGGTTAGGATTAGGGTACGTGTTAGGGTTAGGGTAGGGGTTAGGGTTAGGGTACGCGTTAGGGTTAGGGTAGTTATTAAGCCTATCCAACTCTCTAGGTACCCCTTAGCACGTAAAGGAATATTATTTGGGGGTCCAGCCATGGAGAAGAGTTTAGACACTGGGATAAGATAAGGAACACACCCATTATAAAGAAATCACATTAGGATTCTCTTTTTATGCTGTTCCTTAAAACACTAGTGCTTAGGAAATCTATTGGAGGCAGAAGCAGTCAAGGGTAGCCTAGGGTTAGGGTTAGGCTTAGGGTTAGGCTTAGGGTACGGCTTAGGATACGGGTTCGGGGAGGGGTGCGCGTACGGCGTAGGGTATGGGTTAGGGTTAGGGTTAGGGTTAGTGTTAGGGTTAGGGCTCGGTTTAGGGTACGGGTTAGGATTAGGGTACGTGTTAGGGTTAGGGTAGGGGTTAGGGTTAGGGTACGCGTTAGGGTTAGGGTAGTTATTAAACCTATCCCACTCTCTAGACACTCCTTAGCACGTAAAGGAATATTATTTGGGGGTCCAGCCATGGAGAAGAGTTTAGACACTGGGATAAGATAAGGAACACACCCATTACAAAGAAATCACATTAGGATTCTCTTTTTAAGCTGTTCCTTAAAACACTAGTGCTTAGGAAATCTATTGGAGGCAGAAGCAGTCAAGGGTAGCCTAGGGTTAGGGTTAGGCTTAGGGTTAGGCTTAGGGTACGGCTTAGGGTACGGGTTCGGGGAGGGTTTCGGGTACGGCGTAGGGTATGGGTTAGGGTTAGGGTTAGGGTTAGTGTTAGGGTTAGGGCTCGGTTTAGGGTACGGGTTAGGATTAGGGTACTTGTTAGGGTTAGGGTAGGGGTTAGGGTTAGGGTACGCGTTAGGGTTAGGGTAGTTATTAAACCTATCCCACTCTCTAGATACCCCTTAGCACGTAAAGGAATATTATTTGGGGGTCCAGCCATGGAGAAGAGTTTAGACACTAGGATAAGATAAGGAACACACCCATTATAAAGAAATCACATTAGGATTCTCTTTTTAAGCTCTTCCTTAAAACACTAGTGCTTAGGAAATCTATTGGAGGCAGAAGCAGTCAAGGGTAGCCTAGGGTTAGGGTTAGGCTTAGGGTTAGGGTTAGGGTACGGCTTAGGATACGGGTTCGGGTACGGGTGCGGGTACGGCGTAGAGTATGGGTTAGGGTTAGGGTTAGTGTTAGTGATAGGGTTAGGTCTCGGTTTAGGGTACGGGTTAGGATTAGGGTACGTGTTAGGGTTAGGGTAGGGGTTAGGGTTAGGGTACGCGTTAGGGTTAGGGTAGTTATTAAGCCTATCCAACTCTCTAGGTACCCCTTAGCACGTAAAGGAATATTATTTGGGGGTCCAGCCATGGAGAAGAGTTTAGACACTGGGATAAGATAAGGAACACACCCATTACAAAGAAATCACATTAGGATTCTCTTTTTAAGCTGTTCCTTAAAACACTAGTGCTTAGGAAATCTATTGGAGGCAGAAGCATTCAAGGGTAGCCTAGGGTTAGGTTTAGGCTTAGGGTAAGGTTTAGGGTACGGCTTAGGGTATGGGTTCGGGGAGGGGTGCGGGTACGGCGTAGGGTATGGGTTAGGGTTAGGGTTAGGGTTAGTGTTAGGGTTAGGGCTCGGTTTAGGGTACGGGTTAGGAATAGGGTACGTGTTAGGGTTAGGGTAGGGGTTAGGGTTAGGGTACGTGTTAGGGTTAGGGTAGTTATTAAACCTATCCCACTCTCTAGACACCCCTTAGCACGTAAAGGTATATTATTTGGGGCTCCAGCCATGGAGAAGAATTTAGACACTGGGATAAGATAAGGAACACACCCATTATAAAGAAATCACATTAGGATTCTCTTTTTAAGCTGTTCCTTAAAACACTAGTGCTTAGGAAATCTATTGGAGGCAGAAGCAGTCAAGGGTAGCCTAGGGTTAGGGTTAGGCTTAGGGTTAGGCTTAGGGTACGGCTTAGGGTACGGGTTCGGGGAGGGGTGCGGGTACGGCGTAGGGTATGGGTTAGGGTTAGGGTTAGGGTTAGTGTTAGGGTTAGGGCTCGGTTTAGGGTACGGGTTAGGATTAGGGTACGTGTTAGGGTTAGGGTAGGGGTTAGGGTTAGGGTACGCGTTAGGGTTAGGGTAGTTATTAAACCTATCCCACTCTCTAGATACCCCTTAGCACGTAAAGGAATATTATTTGGGGGTCCAGCCATGGAGAAGAGTTTAGACACTAGGATAAGATACGGAACACACCCATTATAAAGAAATCACATGAGGATTCTCTTTTTAAGCTGTTCCTTAAAACACTAGTGCTTAGGAAATCTATTGGAGGCAGAAGCATTCAAGGGTAGCCTAGGGTTAGGGTTAGGCTTAGGGTTAGTGTTAGGGTACGGCTTAGGGTACGGATTCGGGGAGGGGTGCGGGAACGGCGTAGGGTATGGGTTAGGGTTAGGGTTAGGGTTAGTGATAGGGTTAGGACTCGGTTTAGGGTACGGGTTAGAATTAGGGTACGTGTTAGGGTTAGGGTAGGGGTTAGGGTTAGGGTACGCGTTAGGGTTAGGGTAGTTATTAAACCTATCCCACTCTCTAGATACCCCTTAGCACGTAAAGGAATATTATTTGGGGGTCCAGCCATGGAGAAGAGTTTAGACACTAGGATAAGATCAGGAACACACCCATTATAAAGAAATCACATTAGGATTCTCTTTTTAAGCTCTTCCTTAAAACACTAGTGCTTAGGAAATCTATTGGAGGCAGAAGCAGTCAAGGGTAGCCTAGGGTTAGGGTTAGGCTTAGGGTTAGGGTTAGGGTACGGCTTAGGATACGGGTTCGGGTAGGGGTGCGGGTACGGCGTAGAGTATGGGTTAGGGTTAGGGTTAGTGTTAGTGATAGGGTTAGGTCTCGGTTTAGGGTACGGGTTAGGATTAGGGTACGTATTAGGGTTAGGGTAGGGGTTAGGGTTAGGGTACGCGTTAGGGTTAGGGTAGTTATTAAGCCTATCCAACTCTCTAGGTACCCCTTAGCACGTAAAGGAATATTATTTGGGGGTCCAGCCATGGAGAAGAGTTTAGACACTGGGATAAGATAAGGAACACACCCATTATAAAGAAATCACATTAGGATTCTCTTTTTATGCTGTTCCTTAAAACACTAGTGCTTAGGAAATCTATTGGAGGCAGAAGCAGTCAAGGGTAGCCTAGGGTTAGGGTTAGGCTTAGGGTTAGGCTTAGGGTACGGCTTAGGGTACGGGTTTGGGGAGGGGTGCGGGTACGGCGTAGGGTATGGGTTAGGGTTAGGGTTAGGGTTAGTGTTAGGGTTAGGGCTCGGTTTAGGGTACGGGTTAGGATTAGGGTACGTGTTAGGGTTAGGGTAGGGGTTAGGGTTAGGGTACGCGTTAGGGTTAGGGTAGTTATTAAACCTATCCCACTCTCTAGATACCCCTTAGCACGTAAAGGAATATTATTTGGGGGTCCAGCCATGGAGAAGAGTTTAGACACTAGGATAAGATACGGAACACACCCATTATAAAGAAATCACATTAGGATTCTCTTTTTAAGCTGTTCCTTAAAACACTAGTGCTTAGGAAATCTATTGGAGGCAGAAGCATTCAAGGGTAGCCTAGGGTTAGTGTTAGGCTTAGGGTTAGTGTTAGGGTACGGCTTAGGGTACGGATTCGGGGAGGGGTGTGGGTACGGCGTAGGGTATGGGTTAGGGTTAGGGTTAGGGTTAGTGATAGGGTTAGGACTCGGTTTAGGGTACGGGTTAGAATTAGGGTACGTGTTAGGGTTAGGGTAGGGGTTAGGGTTAGGGTACGCGTTAGGGTTAGGGTAGTTATTAAACCTATCCCACTCTCTAGATACCCCTTAGCACGTAAAGGAATATTATTTGGGGGTCCAGCCATGGAGAAGAGTTTAGACACTAGGATAAGATAAGGAACACACCCATTATAAAGAAATCACATTAGGATTCTCTTTTTAAGCTCTTCCTTAAAACACTAGTGCTTAGGAAATCTATTGGAGGCAGAAGCAGTCAAGGGTAGCCTAATGTTAGGGTTAGGCTTAGGGTTAGGGTTAGGGTACGGCTTAGGATACGGGTTCGGGTAGGGGTGCGGGTACGGCGTAGAGTATGGGTTAGGGTTAGGGTTAGTGTTAGTGATAGGGTTAGGTCTCGGTTTAGGGTACGGGTTAGGATTAGGGTACGTGTTAGGGTTAGGGTAGGGGTTAGGGTTAGGGTACGCGTTAGGGTTAGGGTAGTTATTAAGCCTATCCAACTCTCTAGGTACCCCTTAGCACGTAAAGGAATATTATTTGGGGGTCCAGCCATGGAGAAGAGTTTAGACACTGGGATAAGATAAGGAACACACCCATTATAAAGAAATCACATTAGGATTCTCTTTTTATGCTGTTCCTTAAAACACTAGTGCTTAGGAAATCTATTGGAGGCAGAAGCAGTCAAGGGTAGCCTAGGGTTAGGTTTAGGCTTAGGGTTAGGCTTAGGGTACGGCTTAGGATACGGGTTCGGGGAGGGGTGCGGGTACGGCGTAGGGTAGGGGTTAGGGTTAGGGTTAGGGTTAGTGTTAGGGTTAGGGCTCGGTTTAGGGTACGGGTTAGGATTAGGGTACGTGTTAGGGTTAGGGTAGGGGTTAGGGTTAGGGTACGCGTTAGGGTTAGGGTAGTTATTAAACCTATCCCACTCTCTAGACACTCCTTAGCACGTAAAGGAATATTATTTGGGGGTCCAGCCATGGAGAAGAGTTTAGACACTGGGATAAGATAAGGAACACACCCATTACAAAGAAATCACATTAGGATTCTCTTTTTAAGCTGTTCCTTAAAACACTAGTGCTTAGGAAATCTATTGGAGGCAGAAGCAGTCAAGGGTAGCCTAGGGTTAGGGTTAGGCTTAGGGTTAGGCTTAGGGTACGGCTTAGGGTATGGTTTCGGGGAGGGTTTCGGGTACGGCGTAGGGTATGGGTTAGGGTTAGGGTTAGGGTTAGTGTTAGGGTTAGGGCTCGGTTTAGGGTACGGGTTAGGATTAGGGTACTTGTTAGGGTTAGGGTAGGGGTTAGGGTTAGGGTACGCGTTAGGGTTAGGGTAGTTATTAAACCTATCCCACTCTCTAGATACCCCTTAGCACGTAAAGGAATATTATTTGGGGGTCCAGCCATGGAGAAGAGTTTAGACACTAGGATAAGATAAGGAACACACCCATTATAAAGAAATCACATTAGGATTCTCTTTTTAAGCTCTTCCTTAAAACACTAGTGCTTAGGAAATCTATTGGAGGCAGAAGCAGTCAAGGGTAGCCTAGGGTTAGGGTTAGGCTTAGGGTTAGGGTTAGGGTACGGCTTAGGATACGGGTTCGGGTAGGGGTGCGGGTATGGCGTAGAGTATGGGTTAGGGTTAGGGTTAGTGTTAGTGATAGGGTTAGGTCTCGGTTTAGGGTACGGGTTAGGATTAGGGTACGTGTTAGGGTTAGGGTAGGGGTTAGGGTTAGGGTACGCGTTAGGGTTAGGGTAGTTATTAAGCCTATCCAACTCTCTAGGTACCCCTTAGCACGTAAAGGAATATTATTTGGGGGTCCAGCCATGGAGAAGAGTTTAGACACTGGGATAAGATAAGGAACACACCCATTATAAAGAAATCACATTAGGATTCTCTTTTTAAGCTGTTCCTTAAAACACTAGTGCTTAGGAAATCTATTGGAGGCAGAAGCAGTCAAGGGTAGCCTAGTGTTAGGTTTAGGCTTAGGGTAAGGTTTAGGGTACGGCTTAGGGTACGGGTTCGGGGAGGGGTGCGGGTACGGCGTAGGGTATGGGTTAGGGTTAGGGTTAGGGTTAGTGTTAGGGTTAGGGCTCGGTTTAGGGTACGGGTTAGGAATAGGGTACGTGTTAGGGTTAGGGTAGGGGTTAGGGTTAGGGTACGTGTTAGGGTTAGGGTAGTTATTAAACCTATCCCACTCTCTAGACACCCCTTAGCACGTAAAGGTATATTATTTGGGGCTCCAGCCATGGAGAAGAATTTAGACACTGGGATAAGATAAGGAACACACCCATTATAAAGAAATCACATTAGGATTCTCTTTTTAAGCTGTTCCTTAAAACACTAGTGCTTAGGAAATCTATTGGAGGCAGAAGCAGTCAAGGGTAGCCTAGGGTTAGGGTTAGGCTTAGGGTTAGGCTTAGGGTACGGCTTAGGGTACGGGTTCGGGGAGGGGTGCGGGTACGGCGTAGGGTATGGGTTAGGGTTAGGGTTAGGGTTAGTGTTAGGGTTAGGGCTCGGTTTAGGGTACGGGTTAGGATTAGGGTACGTGTTAGGGTTAGGGTAGGGGTTAGGGTTAGGGTACGCGTTAGGGTTAGGGTAGTTATTAAGCCTATCCAACTCTCTAGGTACCCCTTAGCACGTAAAGGAATATTATTTGGGGGTCCAGCCATGGAGAAGAGTTTAGACACTGGGATAAGATAAGGAACACACCCATTATAAAGAAATCACATTAGGATTCTCTTTTTATGCTGTTCCTTAAAACACTAGTGCTTAGGAAATCTATTGGAGGCAGAAGCAGTCAAGGGTAGCCTAGGGTTAGGTTTAGGCTTAGGGTTAGGCTTAGGGTACGGCTTAGGATACGGGTTCGGGGAGGGGTGCGGGTACGGCGTAGGGTATGGGTTAGGGTTAGGGTTAGGGTTAGTGTTAGGGTTAGGGCTCGGTTTAGGGTACGGGTTAGGATTAGGGTACGTGTTAGGGTTAGGGTAGGGGTTAGGGTTAGGGTACGCGTTAGGGTTAGGGTAGTTATTAAACCTATCCCACTCTCTAGACACTCCTTAGCACGTAAAGGAATATTATTTGGGGGTCCAGCCATGGAGAAGAGTTTAGACACTGGGATAAGATAAGGAACACACCCATTACAAAGAAATCACATTAGGATTCTCTTTTTAAGCTGTTCCTTAAAACACTAGTGCTTAGGAAATCTATTGGAGGCAGAAGCAGTCAAGGGTAGCCTAGGGTTAGGGTTAGGCTTAGGGTTAGGCTTAGGGTACGGCTTAGGGTATGGGTTCGGGGAGGGTTTCGGGTACGGCGTAGGGTATGGGTTAGGGTTAGGGTTAGGGTTAGTGTTAGGGTTAGGGCTCGGTTTAGGGTACGGGTTAGGATTAGGGTACTTGTTAGGGTTAGGGTAGGGGTTAGGGTTAGGGTACGCGTTAGGGTTAGGGTAGTTATTAAACCTATCCCACTCTCTAGATACCCCTTAGCACGTAAAGGAATATTATTTGGGGGTCCAGCCATGGAGAAGAGTTTAGACACTAGGATAAGATAAGGAACACACCCATTATAAAGAAATCACATTAGGATTCTCTTTTTAAGCTCTTCCTTAAAACACTAGTGCTTAGGAAATCTATTGGAGGCAGAAGCAGTCAAGGGTAGCCTAGGGTTAGGGTTAGGCTTAGGGTTAGGGTTAGGGTACGGCTTAGGATACGGGTTCGGGTAGGGGTGCGGGTACGGCGTAGAGTATGGGTTAGGGTTAGGGTTAGTGTTAGTGATAGGGTTAGGTCTCGGTTTAGGGTACGGGTTAGGATTAGGGTACGTGTTAGGGTTAGGGTAGGGGTTAGGGTTAGGGTACGCGTTAGGGTTAGGGTAGTTATTAAGCCTATCCAACTCTCTAGGTACCCCTTAGCACGTAAAGGAATATTATTTGGGGGTCCAGCCATGGAGAAGAGTTTAGACACTGGGATAAGATAAGGAACACACCCATTATAAAGAAATCACATTAGGATTCTCTTTTTAAGCTGTTCCTTAAAACACTAGTGCTTAGGAAATCTATTGGAGGCAGAAGCAGTCAAGGGTAGCCTAGTGTTAGGTTTAGGCTTAGGGTAAGGTTTAGGGTACGGCTTAGGGTACGGGTTCGGGGAGGGGTGCGGGTACGGCGTAGGGTATGGGTTAGGGTTAGGGTTAGGGTTAGTGTTAGGGTTAGGGCTCGGTTTAGGGTACGGGTTAGGAATAGGGTACGTGTTAGGGTTAGGGTAGGGGTTAGGGTTAGGGTACGTGTTAGGGTTAGGGTAGTTATTAAACCTATCCCACTCTCTAGACACCCCTTAGCACGTAAAGGTATATTATTTGGGGCTCCAGCCATGGAGAATAATTTAGACACTGGGATAAGATAAGGAACACACCCATTATAAAGAAATCACATTAGGATTCTCTTTTTAAGCTGTTCCTTAAAACACTAGTGCTTAGGAAATCTATTGGAGGCAGAAGCAGTCAAGGGTAGCCTAGGGTTAGGGTTAGGCTTAGGGTTAGGCTTAGGGTACGGCTTAGGGTACGGGTTCGGGGAGGGGTGCGGGTACGGCGTAGGGTATGGGTTAGGGTTAGGGTTAGGGTTAGTGTTAGGGTTAGGGCTCGGTTTAGGGTACGGGTTAGGATTAGGGTACGTGTTAGGGTTAGGGTAGGGGTTAGGGTTAGGGTACGCGTTAGGGTTAGGGTAGTTATTAAACCTATCCCACTCTCTAGATACCCCTTAGCACGTAAAGGAATATTATTTGGGGGTCCAGCCATGGAGAAGAGTTTAGACACTAGGATAAGATAAGGAACACACCCATTATAAAGAAATCACATTAGGATTCTCTTTTTAAGCTGTTCCTTAAAACACTAGTGCTTAGGAAATCTATTGGAGGCAGAAGCATTCAAGGGTAGCCTAGGGTTAGGGTTAGGCTTAGGGTTAGTGTTAGGGTACGGCTTAGGGTACGGATTCGGGGAGGGGTGCGGGTACGGCGTAGGGTATGGGTTAGGGTTAGGGTTAGGGTTAGTGATAGGGTTAGGACTCGGTTTAGGGTACGGGTTAGAATTAGGGTACGTGTTAGGGTTAGGGTAGGGTTTAGGGTTAGGGTACGCATTAGGGTTAGGGTAGTTATTAAACCTATCCCACTCTCTAGATACCCCTTAGCACGTAAAGGAATATTATTTGGGGGTCCAGCCATGGAGAAGAGTTTAGACACTAGGATAAGATAAGGAACACACCCATTATAAAGAAATCACATTAGGATTCTCTTTTTATGCTGTTCCTTAAAACACTAGTGCTTAGGAAATCTATTGGAGGCAGAAGCAGTCAAGGGTAGCCTAGGGTTAGGGTTAGGCTTAGGGTTAGGCTTAGGGTACGGCTTAGGGTGCGGGTTCGGGGAGGGGTGCGGGTACGGCGTAGGGTATGGATTAGGGTTAGGGTTAGGGTTAGTGATAGGGTTAGGGCTCGGTTTAGGGTACGGGTTAGGAATAGGGTACGTGTTAGGGTTAGGGTAGGGGTTAGGGTTAGGGTACGTGTTAGGGTTAGGGTAGTTATTAAGCCTATCCAACTCTCTAGGTACCCCTTAGCACGTAAAGGAATATTATTTGGGGGTCCAGCCATGGAGAAGAGTTTAGACACTGGGATAAGATAAGGAACACACCCATTATAAAGAAATCACATTAGGATTCTCTTTTTATGCTGTTCCTTAAAACACTAGTGCTTAGGAAATCTATTGGAGGCAGAAGCAGTCAAGGGTAGCCTAGGGTTAGGTTTAGGCTTAGGGTTAGGCTTAGGGTACGGCTTAGGATACGGGTTCGGGGAGGGGTGCGGGTACGGCGTAGGGTAGGGGTTAGGGTTAGGGTTAGGGTTAGTGTTAGGGTTAGGGCTCGGTTTAGGGTACGGGTTAGGATTAGGGTACGTGTTAGGGTTAGGGTAGGGGTTAGGGTTAGGGTACGCGTTAGGGTTAGGGTAGTTATTAAGCCTATCCAACTCTCTAGGTACCCCTTAGCACGTAAAGGAATATTATTTGGGGGTCCAGCCATGGAGAAGAGTTTAGACACTGGGATAAGATAAGGAACACACCCATTATAAAGAAATCACATTAGGATTCTCTTTTTATGCTGTTCCTTAAAACACTAGTGCTTAGGAAATCTATTGGAGGCAGAAGCAGTCAAGGGTAGCCTAGGGTTAGGGTTAGGCTTAGGGTTAGGCTTAGGGTACGGCTTAGGATACGGGTTCGGGGAGGGGTGCGCGTACGGCGTAGGGTATGGGTTAGGGTTAGGGTTAGGGTTAGTGTTAGGGTTAGGGCTCGGTTTAGGGTACGGGTTAGGATTAGGGTACGTGTTAGGGTTAGGGTAGGGGTTAGGGTTAGGGTACGCGTTAGGGTTAGGGTAGTTATTAAACCTATCCCACTCTCTAGACACTCCTTAGCACGTAAAGGAATATTATTTGGGGGTCCAGCCATGGAGAAGAGTTTAGACACTGGGATAAGATAAGGAACACACCCATTACAAAGAAATCACATTAGGATTCTCTTTTTAAGCTGTTCCTTAAAACACTAGTGCTTAGGAAATCTATTGGAGGCAGAAGCAGTCAAGGGTAGCCTAGGGTTAGGGTTAGGCTTAGGGTTAGGCTTAGGGTACGGCTTAGGGTACGGGTTCGGGGAGGGTTTCGGGTACGGCGTAGGGTATGGGTTAGGGTTAGGGTTAGGGTTAGTGTTAGGGTTAGGGCTCGGTTTAGGGTACGGGTTAGGATTAGGGTACTTGTTAGGGTTAGGGTAGGGGTTAGGGTTAGGGTACGCGTTAGGGTTAGGGTAGTTATTAAACCTATCCCACTCTCTAGATACCCCTTAGCACGTAAAGGAATATTATTTGGGGGTCCAGCCATGGAGAAGAGTTTAGACACTAGGATAAGATAAGGAACACACCCATTATAAAGAAATCACATTAGGATTCTCTTTTTAAGCTCTTCCTTAAAACACTAGTGCTTAGGAAATCTATTGGAGGCAGAAGCAGTCAAGGGTAGCCTAGGGTTAGGGTTAGGCTTAGGGTTAGGGTTAGGGTACGGCTTAGGATACGGGTTCGGGTACGGGTGCGGGTACGGCGTAGAGTATGGGTTAGGGTTAGGGTTAGTGTTAGTGATAGGGTTAGGTCTCGGTTTAGGGTACGGGTTAGGATTAGGGTACGTGTTAGGGTTAGGGTAGGGGTTAGGGTTAGGGTACGCGTTAGGGTTAGGGTAGTTATTAAGCCTATCCAACTCTCTAGGTACCCCTTAGCACGTAAAGGAATATTATTTGGGGGTCCAGCCATGGAGAAGAGTTTAGACACTGGGATAAGATAAGGAACACACCCATTACAAA
Source organism: Balaenoptera ricei (assembly GCF_028023285.1). Lineage (NCBI taxonomy): Eukaryota > Metazoa > Chordata > Mammalia > Artiodactyla > Balaenopteridae > Balaenoptera > Balaenoptera ricei. The sequence goes on from NW_026777558.1 coordinate 98,008, forward strand.
GAAATCACATTAGGATTCTCTTTTTAAGCTGTTCCTTAAAACACTAGTGCTTAGGAAATCTATTGGAGGCAGAAGCATTCAAGGGTAGCCTAGGGTTAGGTTTAGGCTTAGGGTAAGGTTTAGGGTACGGCTTAGGGTATGGGTTCGGGGAGGGGTGCGGGTACGGCGTAGGGTATGGGTTAGGGTTAGGGTTAGGGTTAGTGTTAGGGTTAGGGCTCGGTTTAGGGTACGGGTTAGGAATAGGGTACGTGTTAGGGTTAGGGTAGGGGTTAGGGTTAGGGTACGTGTTAGGGTTAGGGTAGTTATTAAACCTATCCCACTCTCTAGACACCCCTTAGCACGTAAAGGTATATTATTTGGGGCTCCAGCCATGGAGAAGAATTTAGACACTGGGATAAGATAAGGAACACACCCATTATAAAGAAATCACATTAGGATTCTCTTTTTAAGCTGTTCCTTAAAACACTAGTGCTTAGGAAATCTATTGGAGGCAGAAGCAGTCAAGGGTAGCCTAGGGTTAGGGTTAGGCTTAGGGTTAGGCTTAGGGTACGGCTTAGGGTACGGGTTCGGGGAGGGGTGCGGGTACGGCGTAGGGTATGGGTTAGGGTTAGGGTTAGGGTTAGTGTTAGGGTTAGGGCTCGGTTTAGGGTACGGGTTAGGATTAGGGTACGTGTTAGGGTTAGGGTAGGGGTTAGGGTTAGGGTACGCGTTAGGGTTAGGGTAGTTATTAAACCTATCCCACTCTCTAGATACCCCTTAGCACGTAAAGGAATATTATTTGGGGGTCCAGCCATGGAGAAGAGTTTAGACACTAGGATAAGATACGGAACACACCCATTATAAAGAAATCACATGAGGATTCTCTTTTTAAGCTGTTCCTTAAAACACTAGTGCTTAGGAAATCTATTGGAGGCAGAAGCATTCAAGGGTAGCCTAGGGTTAGGGTTAGGCTTAGGGTTAGTGTTAGGGTACGGCTTAGGGTACGGATTCGGGGAGGGGTGCGGGAACGGCGTAGGGTATGGGTTAGGGTTAGGGTTAGGGTTAGTGATAGGGTTAGGACTCGGTTTAGGGTACGGGTTAGAATTAGGGTACGTGTTAGGGTTAGGGTAGGGGTTAGGGTTAGGGTACGCGTTAGGGTTAGGGTAGTTATTAAACCTATCCCACTCTCTAGATACCCCTTAGCACGTAAAGGAATATTATTTGGGGGTCCAGCCATGGAGAAGAGTTTAGACACTAGGATAAGATCAGGAACACACCCATTATAAAGAAATCACATTAGGATTCTCTTTTTAAGCTCTTCCTTAAAACACTAGTGCTTAGGAAATCTATTGGAGGCAGAAGCAGTCAAGGGTAGCCTAGGGTTAGGGTTAGGCTTAGGGTTAGGGTTAGGGTACGGCTTAGGATACGGGTTCGGGTAGGGGTGCGGGTACGGCGTAGAGTATGGGTTAGGGTTAGGGTTAGTGTTAGTGATAGGGTTAGGTCTCGGTTTAGGGTACGGGTTAGGATTAGGGTACGTATTAGGGTTAGGGTAGGGGTTAGGGTTAGGGTACGCGTTAGGGTTAGGGTAGTTATTAAGCCTATCCAACTCTCTAGGTACCCCTTAGCACGTAAAGGAATATTATTTGGGGGTCCAGCCATGGAGAAGAGTTTAGACACTGGGATAAGATAAGGAACACACCCATTATAAAGAAATCACATTAGGATTCTCTTTTTATGCTGTTCCTTAAAACACTAGTGCTTAGGAAATCTATTGGAGGCAGAAGCAGTCAAGGGTAGCCTAGGGTTAGGGTTAGGCTTAGGGTTAGGCTTAGGGTACGGCTTAGGATACGGGTTCGGGGAGGGGTGCGGGTACGGCGTAGGGTATGGGTTAGGGTTAGGGTTAGGGTTAGTGTTAGGGTTAGGGCTCGGTTTAGGGTACGGGTTAGGATTAGGGTACGTGTTAGGGTTAGGGTAGGGGTTAGGGTTAGGGTACGCGTTAGGGTTAGGGTAGTTATTAAACCTATCCCACTCTCTAGACACTCCTTAGCACGTAAAGGAATATTATTTGGGGGTCCAGCCATGGAGAAGAGTTTAGACACTGGGATAAGATAAGGAACACACCCATTACAAAGAAATCACATTAGGATTCTCTTTTTAAGCTGTTCCTTAAAACACTAGTGCTTAGGAAATCTATTGGAGGCAGAAGCAGTCAAGGGTAGCCTAGGGTTAGGGTTAGGCTTAGGGTTAGGCTTAGGGTACGGCTTAGGGTACGGGTTCGGGGAGGGTTTCGGGTACGGCGTAGGGTATGGGTTAGGGTTAGGGTTAGGGTTAGTGTTAGGGTTAGGGCTCGGTTTAGGGTACGGGTTAGGATTAGGGTACTTGTTAGGGTTAGGGTAGGGGTTAGGGTTAGGGTACGCGTTAGGGTTAGGGTAGTTATTAAACCTATCCCACTCTCTAGATACCCCTTAGCACGTAAAGGAATATTATTTGGGGGTCCAGCCATGGAGAAGAGTTTAGACACTAGGATAAGATAAGGAACACACCCATTATAAAGAAATCACATTAGGATTCTCTTTTTAAGCTCTTCCTTAAAACACTAGTGCTTAGGAAATCTATTGGAGGCAGAAGCAGTCAAGGGTAGCCTAGGGTTAGGGTTAGGCTTAGGGTTAGGGTTAGGGTACGGCTTAGGATACGGGTTCGGGTAGGGGTGCGGGTACGGCGTAGAGTATGGGTTAGGGTTAGGGTTAGTGTTAGTGATAGGGTTAGGTCTCGGTTTAGGGTACGGGTTAGGATTAGGGTACGTGTTAGGGTTAGGGTAGGGGTTAGGGTTAGGGTACGCGTTAGGGTTAGGGTAGTTATTAAGCCTATCCAACTCTCTAGGTACCCCTTAGCACGTAAAGGAATATTATTTGGGGGTCCAGCCATGGAGAAGAGTTTAGACACTGGGATAAGATAAGGAACACACCCATTATAAAGAAATCACATTAGGATTCTCTTTTTAAGCTGTTCCTTAAAACACTAGTGCTTAGGAAATCTATTGGAGGCAGAAGCAGTCAAGGGTAGCCTAGTGTTAGGTTTAGGCTTAGGGTAAGGTTTAGGGTACGGCTTAGGGTACGGGTTCGGGGAGGGGTGCGGGTACGGCGTAGGGTATGGGTTAGGGTTAGGGTTAGGGTTAGTGTTAGGGTTAGGGCTCGGTTTAGGGTACGGGTTAGGAATAGGGTACGTGTTAGGGTTAGGGTAGGGGTTAGGGTTAGGGTACGTGTTAGGGTTAGGGTAGTTATTAAACCTATCCCACTCTCTAGACACCCCTTAGCACGTAAAGGTATATTATTTGGGGCTCCAGCCATGGAGAAGAATTTAGACACTGGGATAAGATAAGGAACACACCCATTATAAAGAAATCACATTAGGATTCTCTTTTTAAGCTGTTCCTTAAAACACTAGTGCTTAGGAAATCTATTGGAGGCAGAAGCAGTCAAGGGTAGCCTAGGGTTAGGGTTAGGCTTAGGGTTAGGCTTAGGGTACGGCTTAGGGTACGGGTTCGGGGAGGGGTGCGGGTACGGCGTAGGGTATGGGTTAGGGTTAGGGTTAGGGTTAGTGTTAGGGTTAGGGCTCGGTTTAGGGTACGGGTTAGGATTAGGGTACGTGTTAGGGTTAGGGTAGGGGTTAGGGTTAGGGTACGCGTTAGGGTTAGGGTAGTTATTAAGCCTATCCAACTCTCTAGGTACCCCTTAGCACGTAAAGGAATATTATTTGGGGGTCCAGCCATGGAGAAGAGTTTAGACACTGGGATAAGATAAGGAACACACCCATTATAAAGAAATCACATTAGGATTCTCTTTTTATGCTGTTCCTTAAAACACTAGTGCTTAGGAAATCTATTGGAGGCAGAAGCAGTCAAGGGTAGCCTAGGGTTAGGTTTAGGCTTAGGGTTAGGCTTAGGGTACGGCTTAGGATACGGGTTCGGGGAGGGGTGCGGGTACGGCGTAGGGTATGGGTTAGGGTTAGGGTTAGGGTTAGTGTTAGGGTTAGGGCTCGGTTTAGGGTACGGGTTAGGATTAGGGTACGTGTTAGGGTTAGGGTAGGGGTTAGGGTTAGGGTACGCGTTAGGGTTAGGGTAGTTATTAAACCTATCCCACTCTCTAGACACTCCTTAGCACGTAAAGGAATATTATTTGGGGGTCCAGCCATGGAGAAGAGTTTAGACACTGGGATAAGATAAGGAACACACCCATTACAAAGAAATCACATTAGGATTCTCTTTTTAAGCTGTTCCTTAAAACACTAGTGCTTAGGAAATCTATTGGAGGCAGAAGCAGTCAAGGGTAGCCTAGGGTTAGGGTTAGGCTTAGGGTTAGGCTTAGGGTACGGCTTAGGGTATGGGTTCGGGGAGGGTTTCGGGTACGGCGTAGGGTATGGGTTAGGGTTAGGGTTAGGGTTAGTGTTAGGGTTAGGGCTCGGTTTAGGGTACGGGTTAGGATTAGGGTACTTGTTAGGGTTAGGGTAGGGGTTAGGGTTAGGGTACGCGTTAGGGTTAGGGTAGTTATTAAACCTATCCCACTCTCTAGATACCCCTTAGCACGTAAAGGAATATTATTTGGGGGTCCAGCCATGGAGAAGAGTTTAGACACTAGGATAAGATAAGGAACACACCCATTATAAAGAAATCACATTAGGATTCTCTTTTTAAGCTCTTCCTTAAAACACTAGTGCTTAGGAAATCTATTGGAGGCAGAAGCAGTCAAGGGTAGCCTAGGGTTAGGGTTAGGCTTAGGGTTAGGGTTAGGGTACGGCTTAGGATACGGGTTCGGGTAGGGGTGCGGGTACGGCGTAGAGTATGGGTTAGGGTTAGGGTTAGTGTTAGTGATAGGGTTAGGTCTCGGTTTAGGGTACGGGTTAGGATTAGGGTACGTGTTAGGGTTAGGGTAGGGGTTAGGGTTAGGGTACGCGTTAGGGTTAGGGTAGTTATTAAGCCTATCCAACTCTCTAGGTACCCCTTAGCACGTAAAGGAATATTATTTGGGGGTCCAGCCATGGAGAAGAGTTTAGACACTGGGATAAGATAAGGAACACACCCATTATAAAGAAATCACATTAGGATTCTCTTTTTAAGCTGTTCCTTAAAACACTAGTGCTTAGGAAATCTATTGGAGGCAGAAGCATTCAAGGGTAGCCTAGGGTTAGGGTTAGGCTTAGGGTTAGTGTTAGGGTACGGCTTAGGGTACGGATTCGGGGAGGGGTGCGGGTACGGCGTAGGGTATGGGTTAGGGTTAGGGTTAGGGTTAGTGATAGGGTTAGGACTCGGTTTAGGGTACGGGTTAGAATTAGGGTACGTGTTAGGGTTAGGGTAGGGTTTAGGGTTAGGGTACGCATTAGGGTTAGGGTAGTTATTAAACCTATCCCACTCTCTAGATACCCCTTAGCACGTAAAGGAATATTATTTGGGGGTCCAGCCATGGAGAAGAGTTTAGACACTAGGATAAGATAAGGAACACACCCATTATAAAGAAATCACATTAGGATTCTCTTTTTATGCTGTTCCTTAAAACACTAGTGCTTAGGAAATCTATTGGAGGCAGAAGCAGTCAAGGGTAGCCTAGGGTTAGGGTTAGGCTTAGGGTTAGGCTTAGGGTACGGCTTAGGGTGCGGGTTCGGGGAGGGGTGCGGGTACGGCGTAGGGTATGGATTAGGGTTAGGGTTAGGGTTAGTGATAGGGTTAGGGCTCGGTTTAGGGTACGGGTTAGGAATAGGGTACGTGTTAGGGTTAGGGTAGGGGTTAGGGTTAGGGTACGCGTTAGGGTTAGGGTAGTTATTAAACCTATCCCACTCTCTAGATACCCCTTAGCACGTAAAGGAATATTATTTGGGGGTCCAGCCATGGAGAAGAGTTTAGACACTGGGATAAGATAAGGAACACACCCATTATAAAGAAATCACATTAGGATTCTCTTTTTAAGCTCTTCCTTAAAACACTAGTGCTTAGGAAATCTATTGGAGGCAGAAGCAGTCAAGGGTAGCCTAGGGTTAGGGTTAGGCTTAGGGTTAGGGTTAGGGTACGGCTTAGGATACGGGTTCGGGTAGGGGTGCGGGTACGGCGTAGAGTATGGGTTAGGGTTAGGGTTAGTGTTAGTGATAGGGTTAGGTCTCGGTTTAGGGTACGGGTTAGGATTAGGGTACGTATTAGGGTTAGGGTAGGGGTTAGGGTTAGGGTATGCGTTAGGGTTAGGGTAGTTATTAAGCCTATCCAACTCTCTAGGTACCCCTTAGCACGTAAAGGAATATTATTTGGGGGTCCAGCCATGGAGAAGAGTTTAGACACTGGGATAAGATAAGGAACACACCCATTATAAAGAAATCACATTAGGATTCTCTTTTTAAGCTCTTCCTTAAAACACTAGTGCTTAGGAAATCTATTGGAGGCAGAAGCAGTCAAGGGTAGCCTAGGGTTAGGGTTAGGCTTAGGGTTAGGCTTAGGGTACGGCTTAGGGTACGGGTTCGGGGAGGGTTTCGGGTACGGCGTAGGGTATGGGTTAGGGTTAGGGTTAGGGTTAGTGTTAGGGTTAGGGCTCGGTTTAGGGTACGGGTTAGGATTAGGGTACTTGTTAGGGTTAGGGTAGGGGTTAGGGTTAGGGTACGCGTTAGGGTTAGGGTAGTTATTAAACCTATCCCACTCTCTAGATACCCCTTAGCACGTAAAGGAATATTATTTGGGGGTCCAGCCATGGAGAAGAGTTTAGACACTAGGATAAGATAAGGAACACACCCATTATAAAGAAATCACATTAGGATTCTCTTTTTAAGCTCTTCCTTAAAACACTAGTGCTTAGGAAATCTATTGGAGGCAGAAGCAGTCAAGGGTAGCCTAGGGTTAGGGTTAGGCTTAGGGTTAGGGTTAGGGTACGGCTTAGGATACGGGTTCGGGTAGGGGTGCGGGTACGGCGTAGAGTATGGGTTAGGGTTAGGGTTAGTGTTAGTGATAGGGTTAGGTCTCGGTTTAGGGTACGGGTTAGGATTAGGGTACGTGTTAGGGTTAGGGTAGGGGTTAGGGTTAGGGTACGTGTTAGGGTTAGGGTAGTTATTAAACCTATCCCACTCTCTAGACAATCCTTAGCACGTAAAGGTATATTATTTGGGGCTCCAGCTATGGAGAAGAGTCTAGACACTGGGATAAGATAAGGAACACACCCATTATAAAGAAATCACATTAGGATTCTCTTTTTAAGCTGTTCCTTAAAACACTAGTGCTTAGGAAATCTATTGGAGGCAGAAGCAGTCAAGGGTAGCCTAGGGTTAGGGTTAGGCTTAGGGTTAGGCTTAGGGTACGGCTTAGGGTACGGGTTTGGGGAGGGGTGCGGGTACGGCGTAGGGTATGGGTTAGGGTTAGGGTTAGGGTTAGTGTTAGGGTTAGGGCTCGGTTTAGGGTACGGGTTAGGATTAGGGTACGTGTTAGGGTTAGGGTAGGGGTTAGGGTTAGGGTACGCGTTAGGGTTAGGGTAGTTATTAAACCTATCCCACTCTCTAGATACCCCTTAGCACGTAAAGGAATATTATTTGGGGGTCCAGCCATGGAGAAGAGTTTAGACACTAGGATAAGATACGGAACACACCCATTATAAAGAAATCACATTAGGATTCTCTTTTTATGCTGTTCCTTAAAACACTAGTGCTTAGGAAATCTATTGGAGGCAGAAGCAGTCAAGGGTAGCCTAGGGTTAGGTTTAGGCTTAGGGTTAGGCTTAGGGTACGGCTTAGGATACGGGTTCGGGGAGGGGTGCGGGTACGGCGTAGGGTAGGGGTTAGGGTTAGGGTTAGGGTTAGTGTTAGGGTTAGGGCTCGGTTTAGGGTACGGGTTAGGATTAGGGTACGTGTTAGGGTTAGGGTAGGGGTTAGGGTTAGGGTACGCGTTAGGGTTAGGGTAGTTATTAAGCCTATCCAACTCTCTAGGTACCCCTTAGCACGTAAAGGAATATTATTTGGGGGTCCAGCCATGGAGAAGAGTTTAGACACTGGGATAAGATAAGGAACACACCCATTATAAAGAAATCACATTAGGATTCTCTTTTTATGCTGTTCCTTAAAACACTAGTGCTTAGGAAATCTATTGGAGGCAGAAGCAGTCAAGGGTAGCCTAGGGTTAGGGTTAGGCTTAGGGTTACGCTTAGGGTACGGCTTAGGATACGGGTTCGGGGAGGGGTGCGCGTACGGCGTAGGGTATGGGTTAGGGTTAGGGTTAGGGTTAGTGTTAGGGTTAGGGCTCGGTTTAGGGTACGGGTTAGGATTAGGGTACGTGTTAGGGTTAGGGTAGGGGTTAGGGTTAGGGTACGCGTTAGGGTTAGGGTAGTTATTAAACCTATCCCACTCTCTAGACACTCCTTAGCACGTAAAGGAATATTATTTGGGGGTCCAGCCATGGAGAAGAGTTTAGACACTGGGATAAGATAAGGAACACACCCATTACAAAGAAATCACATTAGGATTCTCTTTTTAAGCTGTTCCTTAAAACACTAGTGCTTAGGAAATCTATTGGAGGCAGAAGCAGTCAAGGGTAGCCTAGGGTTAGGGTTAGGCTTAGGGTTAGGCTTAGGGTACGGCTTAGGGTACGGGTTCGGGGAGGGTTTCGGGTACGGCGTAGGGTATGGGTTAGGGTTAGGGTTAGGGTTAGTGTTAGGGTTAGGGCTCGGTTTAGGGTACGGGTTAGGATTAGGGTACTTGTTAGGGTTAGGGTAGGGGTTAGGGTTAGGGTACGCGTTAGGGTTAGGGTAGTTATTAAACCTATCCCACTCTCTAGATACCCCTTAGCACGTAAAGGAATATTATTTGGGGGTCCAGCCATGGAGAAGAGTTTAGACACTAGGATAAGATAAGGAACACACCCATTATAAAGAAATCACATTAGGATTCTCTTTTTAAGCTCTTCCTTAAAACACTAGTGCTTAGGAAATCTATTGGAGGCAGAAGCAGTCAAGGGTAGCCTAGGGTTAGGGTTAGGCTTAGGGTTAGGGTTAGGGTACGGCTTAGGATACGGGTTCGGGTACGGGTGCGGGTACGGCGTAGAGTATGGGTTAGGGTTAGGGTTAGTGTTAGTGATAGGGTTAGGTCTCGGTTTAGGGTACGGGTTAGGATTAGGGTACGTGTTAGGGTTAGGGTAGGGGTTAGGGTTAGGGTACGCGTTAGGGTTAGGGTAGTTATTAAGCCTATCCAACTCTCTAGGTACCCCTTAGCACGTAAAGGAATATTATTTGGGGGTCCAGCCATGGAGAAGAGTTTAGACACTGGGATAAGATAAGGAACACACCCATTACAAAGAAATCACATTAGGATTCTCTTTTTAAGCTGTTCCTTAAAACACTAGTGCTTAGGAAATCTATTGGAGGCAGAAGCATTCAAGGGTAGCCTAGGGTTAGGTTTAGGCTTAGGGTAAGGTTTAGGGTACGGCTTAGGGTATGGGTTCGGGGAGGGGTGCGGGTACGGCGTAGGGTATGGGTTAGGGTTAGGGTTAGGGTTAGTGTTAGGGTTAGGGCTCGGTTTAGGGTACGGGTTAGGAATAGGGTACGTGTTAGGGTTAGGGTAGGGGTTAGGGTTAGGGTACGTGTTAGGGTTAGGGTAGTTATTAAACCTATCCCACTCTCTAGACACCCCTTAGCACGTAAAGGTATATTATTTGGGGCTCCAGCCATGGAGAAGAATTTAGACACTGGGATAAGATAAGGAACACACCCATTATAAAGAAATCACATTAGGATTCTCTTTTTAAGCTGTTCCTTAAAACACTAGTGCTTAGGAAATCTATTGGAGGCAGAAGCAGTCAAGGGTAGCCTAGGGTTAGGGTTAGGCTTAGGGTTAGGCTTAGGGTACGGCTTAGGGTACGGGTTCGGGGAGGGGTGCGGGTACGGCGTAGGGTATGGGTTAGGGTTAGGGTTAGGGTTAGTGTTAGGGTTAGGGCTCGGTTTAGGGTACGGGTTAGGATTAGGGTACGTGTTAGGGTTAGGGTAGGGGTTAGGGTTAGGGTACGCGTTAGGGTTAGGGTAGTTATTAAACCTATCCCACTCTCTAGATACCCCTTAGCACGTAAAGGAATATTATTTGGGGGTCCAGCCATGGAGAAGAGTTTAGACACTAGGATAAGATACGGAACACACCCATTATAAAGAAATCACATGAGGATTCTCTTTTTAAGCTGTTCCTTAAAACACTAGTGCTTAGGAAATCTATTGGAGGCAGAAGCAGTCAAGGGTAGCCTAGGGTTAGGGTTAGGCTTAGGGTTAGTGTTAGGGTACGGCTTAGGGTACGGATTCGGGGAGGGGTGCGGGAACGGCGTAGGGTATGGGTTAGGGTTAGGGTTAGGGTTAGTGATAGGGTTAGGACTCGGTTTAGGGTACGGGTTAGAATTAGGGTACGTGTTAGGGTTAGGGTAGGGGTTAGGGTTAGGGTACGCGTTAGGGTTAGGGTAGTTATTAAACCTATCCCACTCTCTAGATACCCCTTAGCACGTAAAGGAATATTATTTGGGGGTCCAGCCATGGAGAAGAGTTTAGACACTAGGATAAGATCAGGAACACACCCATTATAAAGAAATCACATTAGGATTCTCTTTTTAAGCTCTTCCTTAAAACACTAGTGCTTAGGAAATCTATTGGAGGCAGAAGCAGTCAAGGGTAGCCTAGGGTTAGGGTTAGGCTTAGGGTTAGGGTTAGGGTACGGCTTAGGATACGGGTTCGGGTACGGGTGCGGGTACGGCGTAGAGTATGGGTTAGGGTTAGGGTTAGTGTTAGTGATAGGGTTAGGTCTCGGTTTAGGGTACGGGTTAGGATTAGGGTACGTGTTAGGGTTAGGGTAGGGGTTAGGGTTAGGGTACGCGTTAGGGTTAGGGTAGTTATTAAGCCTATCCAACTCTCTAGGTACCCCTTAGCACGTAAAGGAATATTATTTGGGGGTCCAGCCATGGAGAAGAGTTTAGACACTGGGATAAGATAAGGAACACACCCATTACAAAGAAATCACATTAGGATTCTCTTTTTAAGCTGTTCCTTAAAACACTAGTGCTTAGGAAATCTATTGGAGGCAGAAGCATTCAAGGGTAGCCTAGGGTTAGGTTTAGGCTTAGGGTAAGGTTTAGGGTACGGCTTAGGGTATGGGTTCGGGGAGGGGTGCGGGTACGGCGTAGGGTATGGGTTAGGGTTAGGGTTAGGGTTAGTGTTAGGGTTAGGGCTCGGTTTAGGGTACGGGTTAGGAATAGGGTACGTGTTAGGGTTAGGGTAGGGGTTAGGGTTAGGGTACGTGTTAGGGTTAGGGTAGTTATTAAACCTATCCCACTCTCTAGACACCCCTTAGCACGTAAAGGTATATTATTTGGGGCTCCAGCCATGGAGAAGAATTTAGACACTGGGATAAGATAAGGAACACACCCATTATAAAGAAATCACATTAGGATTCTCTTTTTAAGCTGTTCCTTAAAACACTAGTGCTTAGGAAATCTATTGGAGGCAGAAGCAGTCAAGGGTAGCCTAGGGTTAGGGTTAGGCTTAGGGTTAGGCTTAGGGTACGGCTTAGGGTACGGGTTCGGGGAGGGGTGCGGGTACGGCGTAGGGTATGGGTTAGGGTTAGGGTTAGGGTTAGTGTTAGGGTTAGGGCTCGGTTTAGGGTACGGGTTAGGATTAGGGTACGTGTTAGGGTTAGGGTAGGGGTTAGGGTTAGGGTACGCGTTAGGGTTAGGGTAGTTATTAAACCTATCCCACTCTCTAGATACCCCTTAGCACGTAAAGGAATATTATTTGGGGGTCCAGCCATGGAGAAGAGTTTAGACACTAGGATAAGATACGGAACACACCCATTATAAAGAAATCACATGAGGATTCTCTTTTTAAGCTGTTCCTTAAAACACTAGTGCTTAGGAAATCTATTGGAGGCAGAAGCAGTCAAGGGTAGCCTAGGGTTAGGGTTAGGCTTAGGGTTAGTGTTAGGGTACGGCTTAGGGTACGGATTCGGGGAGGGGTGCGGGAACGGCGTAGGGTATGGGTTAGGGTTAGGGTTAGGGTTAGTGATAGGGTTAGGACTCGGTTTAGGGTACGGGTTAGAATTAGGGTACGTGTTAGGGTTAGGGTAGGGGTTAGGGTTAGGGTACGCGTTAGGGTTAGGGTAGTTATTAAACCTATCCCACTCTCTAGATACCCCTTAGCACGTAAAGGAATATTATTTGGGGGTCCAGCCATGGAGAAGAGTTTAGACACTAGGATAAGATCAGGAACACACCCATTATAAAGAAATCACATTAGGATTCTCTTTTTAAGCTCTTCCTTAAAACACTAGTGCTTAGGAAATCTATTGGAGGCAGAAGCAGTCAAGGGTAGCCTAGGGTTAGGGTTAGGCTTAGGGTTAGGGTTAGGGTACGGCTTAGGATACGGGTTCGGGTAGGGGTGCGGGTACGGCGTAGAGTATGGGTTAGGGTTAGGGTTAGTGTTAGTGATAGGGTTAGGTCTCGGTTTAGGGTACGGGTTAGGATTAGGGTACGTATTAGGGTTAGGGTAGGGGTTAGGGTTAGGGTACGCGTTAGGGTTAGGGTAGTTATTAAGCCTATCCAACTCTCTAGGTACCCCTTAGCACGTAAAGGAATATTATTTGGGGGTCCAGCCATGGAGAAGAGTTTAGACACTGGGATAAGATAAGGAACACACCCATTATAAAGAAATCACATTAGGATTCTCTTTTTATGCTGTTCCTTAAAACACTAGTGCTTAGGAAATCTATTGGAGGCAGAAGCAGTCAAGGGTAGCCTAGGGTTAGGGTTAGGCTTAGGGTTAGGCTTAGGGTACGGCTTAGGATACGGGTTCGGGGAGGGGTGCGGGTACGGCGTAGGGTATGGGTTAGGGTTAGGGTTAGGGTTAGTGTTAGGGTTAGGGCTCGGTTTAGGGTACGGGTTAGGATTAGGGTACGTGTTAGGGTTAGGGTAGGGGTTAGGGTTAGGGTACGCGTTAGGGTTAGGGTAGTTATTAAACCTATCCCACTCTCTAGACACTCCTTAGCACGTAAAGGAATATTATTTGGGGGTCCAGCCATGGAGAAGAGTTTAGACACTGGGATAAGATAAGGAACACACCCATTACAAAGAAATCACATTAGGATTCTCTTTTTAAGCTGTTCCTTAAAACACTAGTGCTTAGGAAATCTATTGGAGGCAGAAGCAGTCAAGGGTAGCCTAGGGTTAGGGTTAGGCTTAGGGTTAGGCTTAGGGTACGGCTTAGGGTACGGGTTCGGGGAGGGTTTCGGGTACGGCGTAGGGTATGGGTTAGGGTTAGGGTTAGGGTTAGTGTTAGGGTTAGGGCTCGGTTTAGGGTACGGGTTAGGATTAGGGTACTTGTTAGGGTTAGGGTAGGGGTTAGGGTTAGGGTACGCGTTAGGGTTAGGGTAGTTATTAAACCTATCCCACTCTCTAGATACCCCTTAGCACGTAAAGGAATATTATTTGGGGGTCCAGCCATGGAGAAGAGTTTAGACACTAGGATAAGATAAGGAACACATCCATTATAAAGAAATCACATTAGGATTCTCTTTTTAAGCTCTTCCTTAAAACACTAGTGCTTAGGAAATCTATTGGAGGCAGAAGCAGTCAAGGGTAGCCTAGGGTTAGGGTTAGGCTTAGGGTTAGGGTTAGGGTACGGCTTAGGATACGGGTTCGGGTAGGGGTGCGGGTACGGCGTAGAGTATGGGTTAGGGTTAGGGTTAGTGTTAGTGATAGGGTTAGGTCTCGGTTTAGGGTACGGGTTAGGATTAGGGTACGTGTTAGGGTTAGGGTAGGGGTTAGGGTTAGGGTACGTGTTAGGGTTAGGGTAGTTATTAAACCTATCCCACTCTCTAGACAATCCTTAGCACGTAAAGGTATATTATTTGGGGCTCCAGCTATGGAGAAGAGTCTAGACACTGGGATAAGATAAGGAACACACCCATTATAAAGAAATCACATTAGGATTCTCTTTTTAAGCTGTTCCTTAAAACACTAGTGCTTAGGAAATCTATTGGAGGCAGAAGCAGTCAAGGGTAGCCTAGGGTTAGGGTTAGGCTTAGGGTTAGGCTTAGGGTACGGCTTAGGGTACGGGTTTGGGGAGGGGTGCGGGTACGGCGTAGGGTATGGGTTAGGGTTAGGGTTAGGGTTAGTGTTAGGGTTAGGGCTCGGTTTAGGGTACGGGTTAGGATTAGGGTACGTGTTAGGGTTAGGGTAGGGGTTAGGGTTAGGGTACGCGTTAGGGTTAGGGTAGTTATTAAACCTATCCCACTCTCTAGATACCCCTTAGCACGTAAAGGAATATTATTTGGGGGTCCAGCCATGGAGAAGAGTTTAGACACTAGGATAAGATACGGAACACACCCATTATAAAGAAATCACATTAGGATTCTCTTTTTAAGCTGTTCCTTAAAACACTAGTGCTTAGGAAATCTATTGGAGGCAGAAGCATTCAAGGGTAGCCTAGGGTTAGTGTTAGGCTTAGGGTTAGTGTTAGGGTACGGCTTAGGGTACGGATTCGGGGAGGGGTGTGGGTACGGCGTAGGGTATGGGTTAGGGTTAGGGTTAGGGTTAGTGATAGGGTTAGGACTCGGTTTAGGGTACGGGTTAGAATTAGGGTACGTGTTAGGGTTAGGGTAGGGGTTAGGGTTAGGGTACGCATTAGGGTTAGGGTAGTTATTAAACCTATCCCACTCTCTAGATACCCCTTAGCACGTAAAGGAATATTATTTGGGGGTCCAGCCATGGAGAAGAGTTTAGACACTAGGATAAGATAAGGAACACACCCATTATAAAGAAATCACATTAGGATTCTCTTTTTAAGCTCTTCCTTAAAACACTAGTGCTTAGGAAATCTATTGGAGGCAGAAGCAGTCAAGGGTAGCCTAATGTTAGGGTTAGGCTTAGGGTTAGGGTTAGGGTACGGCTTAGGATACGGGTTCGGGTAGGGGTGCGGGTACGGCGTAGAGTATGGGTTAGGGTTAGGGTTAGTGTTAGTGATAGGGTTAGGTCTCGGTTTAGGGTACGGGTTAGGATTAGGGTACGTGTTAGGGTTAGGGTAGGGGTTAGGGTTAGGGTACGCGTTAGGGTTAGGGTAGTTATTAAGCCTATCCAACTCTCTAGGTACCCCTTAGCACGTAAAGGAATATTATTTGGGGGTCCAGCCATGGAGAAGAGTTTAGACACTGGGATAAGATAAGGAACACACCCATTATAAAGAAATCACATTAGGATTCTCTTTTTATGCTGTTCCTTAAAACACTAGTGCTTAGGAAATCTATTGGAGGCAGAAGCAGTCAAGGGTAGCCTAGGGTTAGGTTTAGGCTTAGGGTTAGGCTTAGGGTACGGCTTAGGATACGGGTTCGGGGAGGGGTGCGGGTACGGCGTAGGGTAGGGGTTAGGGTTAGGGTTAGGGTTAGTGTTAGGGTTAGGGCTCGGTTTAGGGTACGGGTTAGGATTAGGGTACGTGTTAGGGTTAGGGTAGGGGTTAGGGTTAGGGTACGCGTTAGGGTTAGGGTAGTTATTAAACCTATCCCACTCTCTAGACACTCCTTAGCACGTAAAGGAATATTATTTGGGGGTCCAGCCATGGAGAAGAGTTTAGACACTGGGATAAGATAAGGAACACACCCATTACAAAGAAATCACATTAGGATTCTCTTTTTAAGCTGTTCCTTAAAACACTAGTGCTTAGGAAATCTATTGGAGGCAGAAGCAGTCAAGGGTAGCCTAGGGTTAGGGTTAGGCTTAGGGTTAGGCTTAGGGTACGGCTTAGGGTATGGTTTCGGGGAGGGTTTCGGGTACGGCGTAGGGTATGGGTTAGGGTTAGGGTTAGGGTTAGTGTTAGGGTTAGGGCTCGGTTTAGGGTACGGGTTAGGATTAGGGTACTTGTTAGGGTTAGGGTAGGGGTTAGGGTTAGGGTACGCGTTAGGGTTAGGGTAGTTATTAAACCTATCCCACTCTCTAGATACCCCTTAGCACGTAAAGGAATATTATTTGGGGGTCCAGCCATGGAGAAGAGTTTAGACACTAGGATAAGATAAGGAACACACCCATTATAAAGAAATCACATTAGGATTCTCTTTTTAAGCTCTTCCTTAAAACACTAGTGCTTAGGAAATCTATTGGAGGCAGAAGCAGTCAAGGGTAGCCTAGGGTTAGGGTTAGGCTTAGGGTTAGGGTTAGGGTACGGCTTAGGATACGGGTTCGGGTAGGGGTGCGGGTACGGCGTAGAGTATGGGTTAGGGTTAGGGTTAGTGTTAGTGATAGGGTTAGGTCTCGGTTTAGGGTACGGGTTAGGATTAGGGTACGTGTTAGGGTTAGGGTAGGGGTTAGGGTTAGGGTACGCGTTAGGGTTAGGGTAGTTATTAAGCCTATCCAACTCTCTAGGTACCCCTTAGCACGTAAAGGAATATTATTTGGGGGTCCAGCCATGGAGAAGAGTTTAGACACTGGGATAAGATAAGGAACACACCCATTATAAAGAAATCACATTAGGATTCTCTTTTTAAGCTGTTCCTTAAAACACTAGTGCTTAGGAAATCTATTGGAGGCAGAAGCAGTCAAGGGTAGCCTAGTGTTAGGTTTAGGCTTAGGGTAAGGTTTAGGGTACGGCTTAGGGTACGGGTTCGGGGAGGGGTGCGGGTACGGCGTAGGGTATGGGTTAGGGTTAGGGTTAGGGTTAGTGTTAGGGTTAGGGCTCGGTTTAGGGTACGGGTTAGGAATAGGGTACGTGTTAGGGTTAGGGTAGGGGTTAGGGTTAGGGTACGTGTTAGGGTTAGGGTAGTTATTAAACCTATCCCACTCTCTAGACACCCCTTAGCACGTAAAGGTATATTATTTGGGGCTCCAGCCATGGAGAAGAATTTAGACACTGGGATAAGATAAGGAACACACCCATTATAAAGAAATCACATTAGGATTCTCTTTTTAAGCTGTTCCTTAAAACACTAGTGCTTAGGAAATCTATTGGAGGCAGAAGCAGTCAAGGGTAGCCTAGGGTTAGGGTTAGGCTTAGGGTTAGGCTTAGGGTACGGCTTAGGGTACGGGTTCGGGGAGGGGTGCGGGTACGGCGTAGGGTATGGGTTAGGGTTAGGGTTAGGGTTAGTGTTAGGGTTAGGGCTCGGTTTAGGGTACGGGTTAGGATTAGGGTACGTGTTAGGGTTAGGGTAGGGGTTAGGGTAGGGTACGCGTTAGGGTTAGGGTAGTTATTAAGCCTATCCAACTCTCTAGGTACCCCTTAGCACGTAAAGGAATATTATTTGGGGGTCCAGCCATGGAGAAGAGTTTAGACACTGGGATAAGATAAGGAACACACCCATTATAAAGAAATCACATTAGGATTCTCTTTTTATGCTGTTCCTTAAAACACTAGTGCTTAGGAAATCTATTGGAGGCAGAAGCAGTCAAGGGTAGCCTAGGGTTAGGTTTAGGCTTAGGGTTAGGCTTAGGGTACGGCTTAGGATACGGGTTCGGGGAGGGGTGCGGGTACGGCGTAGGGTATGGGTTAGGGTTAGGGTTAGGGTTAGTGTTAGGGTTAGGGCTCGGTTTAGGGTACGGGTTAGGATTAGGGTACGTGTTAGGGTTAGGGTAGGGGTTAGGGTTAGGGTACGCGTTAGGGTTAGGGTAGTTATTAAACCTATCCCACTCTCTAGACACTCCTTAGCACGTAAAGGAATATTATTTGGGGGTCCAGCCATGGAGAAGAGTTTAGACACTGGGATAAGATAAGGAACACACCCATTACAAAGAAATCACATTAGGATTCTCTTTTTAAGCTGTTCCTTAAAACACTAGTGCTTAGGAAATCTATTGGAGGCAGAAGCAGTCAAGGGTAGCCTAGGGTTAGGGTTAGGCTTAGGGTTAGGCTTAGGGTACGGCTTAGGGTATGGGTTCGGGGAGGGTTTCGGGTACGGCGTAGGGTATGGGTTAGGGTTAGGGTTAGGGTTAGTGTTAGGGTTAGGGCTCGGTTTAGGGTACGGGTTAGGATTAGGGTACTTGTTAGGGTTAGGGTAGGGGTTAGGGTTAGGGTACGCGTTAGGGTTAGGGTAGTTATTAAACCTATCCCACTCTCTAGATACCCCTTAGCACGTAAAGGAATATTATTTGGGGGTCCAGCCATGGAGAAGAGTTTAGACACTAGGATAAGATAAGGAACACACCCATTATAAAGAAATCACATTAGGATTCTCTTTTTAAGCTCTTCCTTAAAACACTAGTGCTTAGGAAATCTATTGGAGGCAGAAGCAGTCAAGGGTAGCCTAGGGTTAGGGTTAGGCTTAGGGTTAGGGTTAGGGTACGGCTTAGGATACGGGTTCGGGTAGGGGTGCGGGTACGGCGTAGAGTATGGGTTAGGGTTAGGGTTAGTGTTAGTGATAGGGTTAGGTCTCGGTTTAGGGTACGGGTTAGGATTAGGGTACGTGTTAGGGTTAGGGTAGGGGTTAGGGTTAGGGTACGCGTTAGGGTTAGGGTAGTTATTAAGCCTATCCAACTCTCTAGGTACCCCTTAGCACGTAAAGGAATATTATTTGGGGGTCCAGCCATGGAGAAGAGTTTAGACACTGGGATAAGATAAGGAACACACCCATTATAAAGAAATCACATTAGGATTCTCTTTTTAAGCTGTTCCTTAAAACACTAGTGCTTAGGAAATCTATTGGAGGCAGAAGCAGTCAAGGGTAGCCTAGTGTTAGGTTTAGGCTTAGGGTAAGGTTTAGGGTACGGCTTAGGGTACGGGTTCGGGGAGGGGTGCGGGTACGGCGTAGGGTATGGGTTAGGGTTAGGGTTAGGGTTAGTGTTAGGGTTAGGGCTCGGTTTAGGGTACGGGTTAGGAATAGGGTACGTGTTAGGGTTAGGGTAGGGGTTAGGGTTAGGGTACGTGTTAGGGTTAGGGTAGTTATTAAACCTATCCCACTCTCTAGACACCCCTTAGCACGTAAAGGTATATTATTTGGGGCTCCAGCCATGGAGAAGAATTTAGACACTGGGATAAGATAAGGAACACACCCATTATAAAGAAATCACATTAGGATTCTCTTTTTAAGCTGTTCCTTAAAACACTAGTGCTTAGGAAATCTATTGGAGGCAGAAGCAGTCAAGGGTAGCCTAGGGTTAGGGTTAGGCTTAGGGTTAGGCTTAGGGTACGGCTTAGGGTACGGGTTCGGGGAGGGGTGCGGGTACGGCGTAGGGTATGGGTTAGGGTTAGGGTTAGGGTTAGTGTTAGGGTTAGGGCTCGGTTTAGGGTACGGGTTAGGATTAGGGTACGTGTTAGGGTTAGGGTAGGGGTTAGGGTTAGGGTACGCGTTAGGGTTAGGGTAGTTATTAAACCTATCCCACTCTCTAGATACCCCTTAGCACGTAAAGGAATATTATTTGGGGGTCCAGCCATGGAGAAGAGTTTAGACACTAGGATAAGATAAGGAACACACCCATTATAAAGAAATCACATTAGGATTCTCTTTTTAAGCTGTTCCTTAAAACACTAGTGCTTAGGAAATCTATTGGAGGCAGAAGCATTCAAGGGTAGCCTAGGGTTAGGGTTAGGCTTAGGGTTAGTGTTAGAGTACGGCTTAGGGTACGGATTCGGGGAGGGGTGCGGGTACGGCGTAGGGTATGGGTTAGGGTTAGGGTTAGGGTTAGTGATAGGGTTAGGACTCGGTTTAGGGTACGGGTTAGAATTAGGGTACGTGTTAGGGTTAGGGTAGGGTTTAGGGTTAGGGTACGCATTAGGGTTAGGGTAGTTATTAAACCTATCCCACTCTCTAGATACCCCTTAGCACGTAAAGGAATATTATTTGGGGGTCCAGCCATGGAGAAGAGTTTAGACACTAGGATAAGATAAGGAACACACCCATTATAAAGAAATCACATTAGGATTCTCTTTTTATGCTGTTCCTTAAAACACTAGTGCTTAGGAAATCTATTGGAGGCAGAAGCAGTCAAGGGTAGCCTAGGGTTAGGGTTAGGCTTAGGGTTAGGCTTAGGGTACGGCTTAGGGTGCGGGTTCGGGGAGGGGTGCGGGTACGGCGTAGGGTATGGATTAGGGTTAGGGTTAGGGTTAGTGATAGGGTTAGGGCTCGGTTTAGGGTACGGGTTAGGAATAGGGTACGTGTTAGGGTTAGGGTAGGGGTTAGGGTTAGGGTACGTGTTAGGGTTAGGGTAGTTATTAAACCTATGCCACTCTCTAGACACTCCTTAGCACGTAAAGGTATATTATTTGGGGCTCCAGCTATGGAGAAGAGTCTAGACACTGGGATAAGATAAGGAACACACCCATTATAAAGAAATCACATTAGGATTCTCTTTTTAAGCTGTTCCTTAAAACACTAGTGCTTAGGAAATCTATTGGAAGCAGAAGCAGTCAAAGGTAGCCTAGGGTTAGGGTTAGGCTTAGGGTTAGGCTTAGGGTATGGCTTAGGGTACGGGTTCAGGGAGGGGTGCGGGTACGGCGTAGGGTATGCGTTAGGGTTAGGGTTAGGGTTAGTGATAGGGTTAGGGCTCGGTTTAGGGTACGGGTTAGGATTAGGGTACGTGTTAGGGTTAGGGTAGGGGTTAGGATTAGGGTACGCGTTAGGGTTAGGGTAGTTATTAAACCTATCCCACTCTCTAGATACCCCTTAGCACGTAAAGGAATATTATTTGGGGTTCCAGCCATGGAGAAGAGTTTAGACACTGGGATAAGGTAAGGAACACACCCATTATAAAGAAATCACATTAGGATTCTCTTTTTAAGCTGTTCCTTAAAACACTAGTGCTTAGGAAATCTACTGGATGCAGAAGCAGTCAAGGGTAGCCTAGGGTTAGGGTTAGGCTTAGGGTTAGGGTTAGGGTACGGCTTAGGGTACGGGTTCGGTGAGGGGTGCGGGTACGGCATAGGGTATGGGTTAGGGTTAGGGTTAGGGTTAGTGTTAGGGTTAGGGCTCGGTTTAGGGTACGGGTTAGGAATAGGGTACGTGTTAGGGTTAGGGTAGGGGTTAGGGTTAGGGTACGTGTTAGGGTTAGGGTAGTTATTAAACCTATCCCACTCTCTAGACACTCCTTAGCACGTAAAGGTATATTATTTGGGGCTCCAGCTATGGAGAAGAGTCTAGACACTGGGATAAGATAAGGAACACACCCATTATAAAGAAATCACATTAGGATTCTCTTTTTAAGCTGTTCCTTAAAACACTAGTGCTTAGGAAATCTATTGGCGGCAGAAGCAGTCAAGGGTAGCCTAGGGTTAGGGTTAGGCTTAGGGTTAGGCTTCGGGTACGGCTTAGGGTACGGGTTCGGGGAGGGGTGCGGGTACGGCGTAGGGTATGGGTTAGGGTTAGGGTTAGGGTTAGTGTTAGGGTTAGGGCTCGGTTTAGGGTACGGGTTACGATTAGGGTACGTGTTAGGGTTAGGGTAGGGGTTAGGGTTAGGGTACGCGTTAGGGTTAGGGTAGTTATTAAACCTATCCCACTCTCTAGATACCCCTTAGCACGTAAAGGAATATTATTTGGGGGTCCAACCATGGAGAAGAGTTTAGACACTAGGATAAGATACGGAACACACCCATTATAAAGAAATCACATTAGGATTCTCTTTTTAAGCTGTTCCTTAAAACACTAGTGCTTAGGAAATCTATTGGAGGCAGAAGGATTCAAGGGTAGCCTAGGGTTAGGGTTAGGCTTAGGGTTAGTGTTAGGGTACGGCTTAGGGTACGGATTCGGGGAGGGGTGCGTGTACGGCGTAGGGTATGGGTTAGGGTTAGGGTTAGGGTTAGTGATAGGGTTAGGGCTCGGTTTAGGGTACGGGTTAGGATTAGGGTACGTGTTAGGGTTAGGGTAGAGTTTAGGGTTAGGGTACGCGTTAGGGTTAGGGTAGTTATTAAACCTATCCCACTCTCTAGATACCCCTTAGCACGTAAAGGAATATTATTTGGGGGTCCAGCCATGGAGAAGAGTTTAGACACTGGGAAAAGATAAGGAACACACCCATTATAAAGAAATCACATTAGGATTCTCTTTTTAAGCTGTTTCTTAAAACACTAGTGCTTAGGAAATCTATTGGAGGCAGAAGCAGTCAAGGGTAGCCTAGGGTTAGGGTTAGGCTTAGGGTTAGGCTTAGGATACGGCTTAGGGTACAGGTTCGGGGAGGGGTGCGGGTACGGCGTAGGGTATGGGTTAGGGTTAGGGTTAGGGTTAGTGTTAGGGTTAGGGCTCGGTTTAGGGTACGGGTTAGGATTAGGGTACGTGTTAGGGTTAGGGTAGGGGTTAGGGTTAGGGTACGCGTTAGGGTTAGGGTAGTTATTAAACCTATCCCACTCTCTAGATACCACTTAGCACGTAAAGGAATATTATTTGGGGGTCCAGCCATGGAGAAGAGTTTAGACACTAGGATAAGATAAGGAACACACCCATTATAAAGAAATCACATTAGGATTCTCTTTTTATGCTGTTCCTTAAAACACTAGTGCTTAGGAAATCTATTGGAGGCAGAAGCAGTCAAGGGTAGCCTAGGGTTAGGGTTAGGCTTAGGGTTAGGCTTAGGGTACGGCTTAGGATACGGGTTCGGGGAGGGGTGCGGGTACGGCGTAGGGTATGGGTTAGGGTTAGGGTTAGGGTTAGTGTTAGGGTTAGGGCTCGGTTTAGGGTACGGGTTAGGATTAGGGTACGTGTTAGGGTTAGGGTAGGGGTTAGGGTTAGGGTACGTGTTAGGGTTAGGGTAGTTATTAAACCTATCCCACTCTCTAGACACTCCTTAGCACGTAAAGGAATATTATTTGGGGGTCCAGCCATGGAGAAGAGTTTAGACACTGGGATAAGGACCACACCCATTACAAAGAAATCACATTAGGATTCTCTTTTTAAGCTGTTCCTTAAAACACTAGTGCTTAGGAAATCTATTGGAGGCAGAAGCAGTCAAGGGTAGCCTAGGGTTAGGGTTAGGCTTAGGGTTAGGCTTAGGGTACGGCTTAGGGTACGGGCTTGGGGAGGGGTGCGGGTACGGCATAGGGTATGGGTTAGGGTTAGGGTTAGGGTTAGTGTTAGGGTTAGGGCTCGGTTTAGGGTACGGGTTAGGATTAGGGTACGTGTTAGGGTTAGGGTAGGGGTTAGGGTTAGGGTACGCGTTAGGGATAGGGTAGTTATTAAACCTATCCCACTCTCTAGATACCCCTTAGCACGTAAAGGAATATTATTTGGGGGTCCAGCCATGGAGAAGAGTTTAGACACTAGTATAAGATAAGGAACACACCCATTATAAAGAAATCACATTAGGATTCTCTTTTTATGCTGTTCCTTAAAACACTAGTGCTTAGGAAATCTATTGGAGGCAGAAGCAGTCAAGGGTAGCCTAGGGTTAGGGTTAGGCTTAGGGTTAGGCTTAGGGTACGGCTTAGGATACGGGTTCGGGGAGGGGTGCGGGTACGGCGTAGGGTATGGGTTAGGGTTAGGGTTAGGGTTAGTGTTAGGGTTAGGGCTCGGTTTAGGGTACGGGTTAGGATTAGGGTACGTGTTAGGGTTAGGGTAGGGGTTAGGGTTAGGGTACGCGTTAGGGTTAGGGTAGTTATTAAACCTATCCCACTCTCTAGACACTCCTTAGCACGTAAAGGAATATTATTTGGGGGTCCAGCCATGGAGAAGAGTTTAGACACTGGGATAAGATAAGGAACACACCCATTACAAAGAAATCACATTAGGATTCTCTTTTTAAGCTGTTCCTTAAAACACTAGTGCTTAGGAAATCTATTGGAGGCAGAAGCAGTCAAGGGTAGCCTAGGGTTAGGGTTAGGCTTAGGGTTAGGCTTAGGGTACGGCTTAGGGTACGGGTTCGGGGAGGGTTTCGGGTACGGCGTAGGGTATGGGTTAGGGTTAGGGTTAGGGTTAGTGTTAGGGTTAGGGCTCGGTTTAGGGTACGGGTTAGGATTAGGGTACTTGTTAGGGTTAGGGTAGGGGTTAGGGTTAGGGTACGCGTTAGGGTTAGGGTAGTTATTAAACCTATCCCACTCTCTAGATACCCCTTAGCACGTAAAGGAATATTATTTGGGGGTCCAGCCATGGAGAAGAGTTTAGACACTAGGATAAGATAAGGAACACACCCATTATAAAGAAATCACATTAGGATTCTCTTTTTAAGCTCTTCCTTAAAACACTAGTGCTTAGGAAATCTATTGGAGGCAGAAGCAGTCAAGGGTAGCCTAGGGTTAGGGTTAGGCTTAGGGTTAGGGTTAGGGTACGGCTTAGGATACGGGTTCGGGTAGGGGTGCGGGTACGGCGTAGAGTATGGGTTAGGGTTAGGGTTAGTGTTAGTGATAGGGTTAGGTCTCGGTTTAGGGTACGGGTTAGGATTAGGGTACGTGTTAGGGTTAGGGTAGGGGTTAGGGTTAGGGTACGCGTTAGGGTTAGGGTAGTTATTAAGCCTATCCAACTCTCTAGGTACCCCTTAGCACGTAAAGGAATATTATTTGGGGGTCCAGCCATGGAGAAGAGTTTAGACACTGGGATAAGATAAGGAACACACCCATTATAAAGAAATCACATTAGGATTCTCTTTTTATGCTGTTCCTTAAAACACTAGTGCTTAGGAAATCTATTGGAGGCAGAAGCAGTCAAGGGTAGCCTAGGGTTAGGGTTAGGCTTAGGGTTAGGCTTAGGGTACGGCTTAGGATACGGGTTCGGGGAGGGGTGCGCGTACGGCGTAGGGTATGGGTTAGGGTTAGGGTTAGGGTTAGTGTTAGGGTTAGGGCTCGGTTTAGGGTACGGGTTAGGATTAGGGTACGTGTTAGGGTTAGGGTAGGGGTTAGGGTTAGGGTACGCGTTAGGGTTAGGGTAGTTATTAAACCTATCCCACTCTCTAGACACTCCTTAGCACGTAAAGGAATATTATTTGGGGGTCCAGCCATGGAGAAGAGTTTAGACACTGGGATAAGATAAGGAACACACCCATTACAAAGAAATCACATTAGGATTCTCTTTTTAAGCTGTTCCTTAAAACACTAGTGCTTAGGAAATCTATTGGAGGCAGAAGCAGTCAAGGGTAGCCTAGGGTTAGGGTTAGGCTTAGGGTTAGGCTTAGGGTACGGCTTAGGGTACGGGTTCGGGGAGGGTTTCGGGTACGGCGTAGGGTATGGGTTAGGGTTAGGGTTAGGGTTAGTGTTAGGGTTAGGGCTCGGTTTAGGGTACGGGTTAGGATTAGGGTACTTGTTAGGGTTAGGGTAGGGGTTAGGGTTAGGGTACGCGTTAGGGTTAGGGTAGTTATTAAACCTATCCCACTCTCTAGATACCCCTTAGCACGTAAAGGAATATTATTTGGGGGTCCAGCCATGGAGAAGAGTTTAGACACTAGGATAAGATAAGGAACACACCCATTATAAAGAAATCACATTAGGATTCTCTTTTTAAGCTCTTCCTTAAAACACTAGTGCTTAGGAAATCTATTGGAGGCAGAAGCAGTCAAGGGTAGCCTAGGGTTAGGGTTAGGCTTAGGGTTAGGGTTAGGGTACGGCTTAGGATACGGGTTCGGGTAGGGGTGCGGGTACGGCGTAGAGTATGGGTTAGGGTTAGGGTTAGTGTTAGTGATAGGGTTAGGTCTCGGTTTAGGGTACGGGTTAGGATTAGGGTACGTGTTAGGGTTAGGGTAGGGGTTAGGGTTAGGGTACGCGTTAGGGTTAGGGTAGTTATTAAGCCTATCCAACTCTCTAGGTACCCCTTAGCACGTAAAGGAATATTATTTGGGGGTCCAGCCATGGAGAAGAGTTTAGACACTGGGATAAGATAAGGAACACACCCATTATAAAGAAATCACATTAGGATTCTCTTTTTATGCTGTTCCTTAAAACAGTAGTGCTTAGGAAATCTATTGGAGGCAGAAGCAGTCAAGGGTAGCCTAGGGTTAGGGTTAGGCTTAGGGTTAGGCTTAGGGTACGGCTTAGGATACGGGTTCGGGGAGGGGTGCGCGTACGGCGTAGGGTATGGGTTAGGGTTAGGGTTAGGGTTAGTGTTAGGGTTAGGGCTCGGTTTAGGGTACGGGTTAGGATTAGGGTACGTGTTAGGGTTAGGGTAGGGGTTAGGGTTAGGGTACGCGTTAGGGTTAGGGTAGTTATTAAACCTATCCCACTCTCTAGACACTCCTTAGCACGTAAAGGAATATTATTTGGGGGTCCAGCCATGGAGAAGAGTTTAGACACTGGGATAAGATAAGGAACACACCCATTACAAAGAAATCACATTAGGATTCTCTTTTTAAGCTGTTCCTTAAAACACTAGTGCTTAGGAAATCTATTGGAGGCAGAAGCAGTCAAGGGTAGCCTAGGGTTAGGGTTAGGCTTAGGGTTAGGCTTAGGGTACGGCTTAGGGTACGGGTTCGGGGAGGGTTTCGGGTACGGCGTAGGGTATGGGTTAGGGTTAGGGTTAGGGTTAGTGTTAGGGTTAGGGCTCGGTTTAGGGTACGGGTTAGGATTAGGGTACTTGTTAGGGTTAGGGTAGGGGTTAGGGTTAGGGTACGCGTTAGGGTTAGGGTAGTTATTAAACCTATCCCACTCTCTAGATACCCCTTAGCACGTAAAGGAATATTATTTGGGGGTCCAGCCATGGAGAAGAGTTTAGACACTAGGATAAGATAAGGAACACACCCATTATAAAGAAATCACATTAGGATTCTCTTTTTAAGCTCTTCCTTAAAACACTAGTGCTTAGGAAATCTATTGGAGGCAGAAGCAGTCAAGGGTAGCCTAGGGTTAGGGTTAGGCTTAGGGTTAGGCTTAGGGTACGGCTTAGGATACGGGTTCGGGGAGGGGTGCGCGTACGGCGTAGGGTATGGGTTAGGGTTAGGGTTAGGGTTAGTGTTAGGGTTAGGGCTCGGTTTAGGGTACGGGTTAGGATTAGGGTACGTGTTAGGGTTAGGGTAGGGGTTAGGGTTAGGGTACGCGTTAGGGTTAGGGTAGTTATTAAACCTATCCCACTCTCTAGACACTCCTTAGCACGTAAAGGAATATTATTTGGGGGTCCAGCCATGGAGAAGAGTTTAGACACTGGGATAAGATAAGGAACACACCCATTACAAAGAAATCACATTAGGATTCTCTTTTTAAGCTGTTCCTTAAAACACTAGTGCTTAGGAAATCTATTGGAGGCAGAAGCAGTCAAGGGTAGCCTAGGGTTAGGGTTAGGCTTAGGGTACGGCTTAGGGTACGGGTTCGGGGAGGGTTTCGGGTACGGTGTAGGGTATGGGTTAGGGTTAGGGTTAGGGTTAGTGTTAGGGTTAGGGCTCGGTTTAGGGTACGGGTTAGGATTAGGGTACTTGTTAGGGTTAGGGTAGGGGTTAGGGTTAGGGTACGCGTTAGGGTTAGGGTAGTTATTAAACCTATCCCACTCTCTAGATACCCCTTAGCACGTAAAGGAATATTATTCGGGGGTCCAGCCATGGAGAAGAGTTTAGACACTAGGATAAGATAAGGAACACACCCATTATAAAGAAATCACATTAGGATTCTCTTTTTAAGCTCTTCCTTAAAACACTAGTGCTTAGGAAATCTATTGGAGGCAGAAGCAGTCAAGGGTAGCCTAGGGTTAGGGTTAGGCTTAGGGTTAGGGTTAGGGTACGGCTTAGGATACGGGTTCGGGGAGGCGTGCGGGTACGGCGTAGAGTATGGGTTAGGGTTAGGGTTAGTGTTAGTGATAGGGTTAGGTCTCGGTTTAGGGTACGGGTTAGGATTAGGGTACGTGTTAGGGTTAGGGTAGGGGTTAGGGTTAGGGTACGCGTTAGGGTTAGGGTAGTTATTAAGCCTATCCAACTCTCTAGGTACCCCTTAGCACGTAAAGGAATATTATTTGGGGGTCCAGCCATGGAGAAGAGTTTAGACACTGGGATAAGATAAGGAACACACCCATTATAAAGAAATCACATTAGGATTCTCTTTTTATGCTGTTCCTTAAAACAGTAGTGCTTAGGAAATCTATTGGAGGCAGAAGCAGTCAAGGGTAGCCTAGGGTTAGGGTTAGGCTTAGGGTTAGGCTTAGGGTACGGCTTAGGATACGGGTTCGGGGAGGGGTGCGCGTACGGCGTAGGGTATGGGTTAGGGTTAGGGTTAGGATTAGTGTTAGGGTTAGGGCTCGGTTTAGGGTACGGGTTAGGATTAGGGTACGTGTTAGGGTTAGGGTAGGGGTTAGGGTTAGGGTACGCGTTAGGGTTAGGGTAGTTATTAAACCTATCCCACTCTCTAGACACTCCTTAGCACGTAAAGGAATATTATTTGGGGGTCCAGCCATGGAGAAGAGTTTAGACACTGGGATAAGATAAGGAACACACCCATTACAAAGAAATCACATTAGGATTCTCTTTTTAAGCTGTTCCTTAAAACACTAGTGCTTAGGAAATCTATTGGAGGCAGAAGCAGTCAAGGGTAGCCTAGGGTTAGGGTTAGGCTTAGGGTTAGGCTTAGGGTACGGCTTAGGGTACGGGTTCGGGGAGGGTTTCGGGTACGGCGTAGGGTATGGGTTAGGGTTAGGGTTAGGGTTAGTGTTAGGGTTAGGGCTCGGTTTAGGGTACGGGTTAGGATTAGGGTACTTGTTAGGGTTAGGGTAGGGGTTAGGGTTAGGGTACGCGTTAGGGTTAGGGTAGTTATTAAACCTATCCCACTCTCTAGATACCCCTTAGCACGTAAAGGAATATTATTTGGGGGTCCAGCCATGGAGAAGAGTTTAGACACTAGGATAAGATAAGGAACACACCCATTATAAAGAAATCACATTAGGATTCTCTTTTTAAGCTCTTCCTTAAAACACTAGTGCTTAGGAAATCTATTGGAGGCAGAAGCAGTCAAGGGTAGCCTAGGGTTAGGGTTAGGCTTAGGGTTAGGGTTAGGGTACGGCTTAGGATACGGGTTCGGGTACGGGTGCGGGTACGGCGTAGAGTATGGGTTAGGGTTAGGGTTAGTGTTAGTGATAGGGTTAGGTCTCGGTTTAGGGTACGGGTTAGGATTAGGGTACGTGTTAGGGTTAGGGTAGGGGTTAGGGTTAGGGTACGCGTTAGGGTTAGGGTAGTTATTAAGCCTATCCAACTCTCTAGGTACCCCTTAGCACGTAAAGGAATATTATTTGGGGGTCCAGCCATGGAGAAGAGTTTAGACACTGGGATAAGATAAGGAACACACCCATTACAAAGAAATCACATTAGGATTCTCTTTTTAAGCTGTTCCTTAAAACACTAGTGCTTAGGAAATCTATTGGAGGCAGAAGCATTCAAGGGTAGCCTAGGGTTAGGTTTAGGCTTAGGGTAAGGTTTAGGGTACGGCTTAGGGTATGGGTTCGGGGAGGGGTGCGGGTACGGCGTAGGGTATGGGTTAGGGTTAGGGTTAGGGTTAGTGTTAGGGTTAGGGCTCGGTTTAGGGTACGGGTTAGGAATAGGGTACGTGTTAGGGTTAGGGTAGGGGTTAGGGTTAGGGTACGTGTTAGGGTTAGGGTAGTTATTAAACCTATCCCACTCTCTAGACACCCCTTAGCACGTAAAGGTATATTATTTGGGGCTCCAGCCATGGAGAAGAATTTAGACACTGGGATAAGATAAGGAACACACCCATTATAAAGAAATCACATTAGGATTCTCTTTTTAAGCTGTTCCTTAAAACACTAGTGCTTAGGAAATCTATTGGAGGCAGAAGCAGTCAAGGGTAGCCTAGGGTTAGGGTTAGGCTTAGGGTTAGGCTTAGGGTACGGCTTAGGGTACGGGTTCGGGGAGGGGTGCGGGTACGGCGTAGGGTATGGGTTAGGGTTAGGGTTAGGGTTAGTGTTAGGGTTAGGGCTCGGTTTAGGGTACGGGTTAGGATTAGGGTACGTGTTAGGGTTAGGGTAGGGGTTAGGGTTAGGGTACGCGTTAGGGTTAGGGTAGTTATTAAACCTATCCCACTCTCTAGATACCCCTTAGCACGTAAAGGAATATTATTTGGGGGTCCAGCCATGGAGAAGAGTTTAGACACTAGGATAAGATACGGAACACACCCATTATAAAGAAATCACATTAGGATTCTCTTTTTAAGCTGTTCCTTAAAACACTAGTGCTTAGGAAATCTATTGGAGGCAGAAGCATTCAAGGGTAGCCTAGGGTTAGGGTTAGGCTTAGGGTTAGTGTTAGGGTACGGCTTAGGGTACGGATTCGGGGAGGGGTGCGGGAACGGCGTAGGGTATGGGTTAGGGTTAGGGTTAGGGTTAGTGATAGGGTTAGGACTCGGTTTAGGGTACGGGTTAGAATTACGGTACGTGTTAGGGTTAGGGTAGGGGTTAGGGTTAGGGTACGCGTTAGGGTTAGGGTAGTTATTAAACCTATCCCACTCTCTAGATACCCCTTAGCACGTAAAGGAATATTATTTGGGGGTCCAGCCATGGAGAAGAGTTTAGACACTAGGATAAGATAAGGAACACACCCATTATAAAGAAATCACATTAGGATTCTCTTTTTAAGCTCTTCCTTAAAACACTAGTGCTTAGGAAATCTATTGGAGGCAGAAGCAGTCAAGGGTAGCCTAGGGTTAGGGTTAGGCTTAGAGTTAGGGTTAGGGTACGGCTTAGGATACGGGTTCGGGTAGGGGTGCGGGTACGGCGTAGAGTATGGGTTAGGGTTAGGGTTAGTGTTAGTGATAGGGTTAGGTCTCGGTTTAGGGTACGGGTTAGGATTAGGGTACGTATTAGGGTTAGGGTAGGGGTTAGGGTTAGGGTACGCGTTAGGGTTAGGGTAGTTATTAAGCCTATCCAACTCTCTAGGTACCCCTTAGCACGTAAAGGAATATTATTTGGGGGTCCAGCCATGGAGAAGAGTTTAGACACTGGGATAAGATAAGGAACACACCCATTATAAAGAAATCACATTAGGATTCTCTTTTTATGCTGTTCCTTAAAACACTAGTGCTTAGGAAATCTATTGGAGGCAGAAGCAGTCAAGGGTAGCCTAGGGTTAGGGTTAGGCTTAGGGTTAGGCTTAGGGTACGGCTTAGGATACGGGTTCGGGGAGGGGTGCGGGTACGGCGTAGGGTATGGGTTAGGGTTAGGGTTAGGGTTAGTGTTAGGGTTAGGGCTCGGTTTAGGGTACGGGTTAGGATTAGGGTACGTGTTAGGGTTAGGGTAGGGGTTAGGGTTAGGGTACGCGTTAGGGTTAGGGTAGTTATTAAACCTATCCCACTCTCTAGACACTCCTTAGCACGTAAAGGAATATTATTTGGGGGTCCAGCCATGGAGAAGAGTTTAGACACTGGGATAAGATAAGGAACACACCCATTACAAAGAAATCACATTAGGATTCTCTTTTTAAGCTGTTCCTTAAAACACTAGTGCTTAGGAAATCTATTGGAGGCAGAAGCAGTCAAGGGTAGCCTAGGGTTAGGGTTAGGCTTAGGGTTAGGCTTAGGGTACGGCTTAGGGTACGGGTTCGGGGAGGGTTTCGGGTACGGCGTAGGGTATGGGTTAGGGTTAGGGTTAGGGTTAGTGTTAGGGTTAGGGCTCGGTTTAGGGTACGGGTTAGGATTAGGGTACTTGTTAGGGTTAGGGTAGGGGTTAGGGTTAGGGTACGCGTTAGGGTTAGGGTAGTTATTAAACCTATCCCACTCTCTAGATACCCCTTAGCACGTAAAGGAATATTATTTGGGGGTCCAGCCATGGAGAAGAGTTTAGACACTAGGATAAGATAAGGAACACACCCATTATAAAGAAATCACATTAGGATTCTCTTTTTAAGCTCTTCCTTAAAACACTAGTGCTTAGGAAATCTATTGGAGGCAGAAGCAGTCAAGGGTAGCCTAGGGTTAGGGTTAGGCTTAGGGTTAGGGTTAGGGTACGGCTTAGGATACGGGTTCGGGTAGGGGTGCGGGTACGGCGTAGAGTATGGGTTAGGGTTAGGGTTAGTGTTAGTGATAGGGTTAGGTCTCGGTTTAGGGTACGGGTTAGGATTAGGGTACGTGTTAGGGTTAGGGTAGGGGTTAGGGTTAGGGTACGTGTTAGGGTTAGGGTAGTTATTAAACCTATCCCACTCTCTAGACACTCCTTAGCACGTAAAGGTATATTATTTGGGGCTCCAGCTATGGAGAAGAGTCTAGACACTGGGATAAGATAAGGAACACACCCATTATAAAGAAATCACATTAGGATTCTCTTTTTAAGCTGTTCCTTAAAACACTAGTGCTTAGGAAATCTATTGGAGGCAGAAGCAGTCAAGGGTAGCCTAGGGTTAGGGTTAGGCTTAGGGTTAGGCTTAGGGTACGGCTTAGGGTACGGGTTTGGGGAGGGGTGCGGGTACGGCGTAGGGTATGGGTTAGGGTTAGGGTTAGGGTTAGTGTTAGGGTTAGGGCTCGGTTTAGGGTACGGGTTAGGATTAGGGTACGTGTTAGGGTTAGGGTAGGGGTTAGGGTTAGGGTACGCGTTAGGGTTAGGGTAGTTATTAAACCTATCCCACTCTCTAGATACCCCTTAGCACGTAAAGGAATATTATTTGGGGGTCCAGCCATGGAGAAGAGTTTAGACACTAGGATAAGATACGGAACACACCCATTATAAAGAAATCACATTAGGATTCTCTTTTTAAGCTGTTCCTTAAAACACTAGTGCTTAGGAAATCTATTGGAGGCAGAAGCATTCAAGGGTAGCCTAGGGTTAGTGTTAGGCTTAGGGTTAGTGTTAGGGTACGGCTTAGGGTACGGATTCGGGGAGGGGTGTGGGTACGGCGTAGGGTATGGGTTAGGGTTAGGGTTAGGGTTAGTGATAGGGTTAGGACTCGGTTTAGGGTACGGGTTAGAATTAGGGTACGTGTTAGGGTTAGGGTAGGGGTTAGGGTTAGGGTACGCGTTAGGGTTAGGGTAGTTATTAAACCTATCCCACTCTCTAGATACCCCTTAGCACGTAAAGGAATATTATTTGGGGGTCCAGCCATGGAGAAGAGTTTAGACACTAGGATAAGATAAGGAACACACCCATTATAAAGAAATCACATTAGGATTCTCTTTTTAAGCTCTTCCTTAAAACACTAGTGCTTAGGAAATCTATTGGAGGCAGAAGCAGTCAAGGGTAGCCTAGGGTTAGGGTTAGGCTTAGGGTTAGGGTTAGGGTACGGCTTAGGATACGGGTTCGGGTAGGGGTGCGGGTACGGCGTAGAGTATGGGTTAGGGTTAGGGTTAGTGTTAGTGATAGGGTTAGGTCTCGGTTTAGGGTACGGGTTAGGATTAGGGTACGTGTTAGGGTTAGGGTAGGGGTTAGGGTTAGGGTACGCGTTAGGGTTAGGGTAGTTATTAAGCCTATCCAACTCTCTAGGTACCCCTTAGCACGTAAAGGAATATTATTTGGGGGTCCAGCCATGGAGAAGAGTTTAGACACTGGGATAAGATAAGGAACACACCCATTATAAAGAAATCACATTAGGATTCTCTTTTTATGCTGTTCCTTAAAACACTAGTGCTTAGGAAATCTATTGGAGGCAGAAGCAGTCAAGGGTAGCCTAGGGTTAGGTTTAGGCTTAGGGTTAGGCTTAGGGTACGGCTTAGGATACGGGTTCGGGGAGGGGTGCGGGTACGGCGTAGGGTATGGGTTAGGGTTAGGGTTAGGGTTAGTGTTAGGGTTAGGGCTCGGTTTAGGGTACGGGTTAGGATTAGGGTACGTGTTAGGGTTAGGGTAGGGGTTAGGGTTAGGGTACGCGTTAGGGTTAGGGTAGTTATTAAACCTATCCCACTCTCTAGACACTCCTTAGCACGTAAAGGAATATTATTTGGGGGTCCAGCCATGGAGAAGAGTTTAGACACTGGGATAAGATAAGGAACACACCCATTACAAAGAAATCACATTAGGATTCTCTTTTTAAGCTGTTCCTTAAAACACTAGTGCTTAGGAAATCTATTGGAGGCAGAAGCAGTCAAGGGTAGCCTAGGGTTAGGGTTAGGCTTAGGGTTAGGCTTAGGGTACGGCTTAGGGTATGGGTTCGGGGAGGGTTTCGGGTACGGCGTAGGGTATGGGTTAGGGTTAGGGTTAGGGTTAGTGTTAGGGTTAGGGCTCGGTTTAGGGTACGGGTTAGGATTAGGGTACTTGTTAGGGTTAGGGTAGGGGTTAGGGTTAGGGTACGCGTTAGGGTTAGGGTAGTTATTAAACCTATCCCACTCTCTAGATACCCCTTAGCACGTAAAGGAATATTATTTGGGGGTCCAGCCATGGAGAAGAGTTTAGACACTAGGATAAGATAAGGAACACACCCATTATAAAGAAATCACATTAGGATTCTCTTTTTAAGCTCTTCCTTAAAACACTAGTGCTTAGGAAATCTATTGGAGGCAGAAGCAGTCAAGGGTAGCCTAGGGTTAGGGTTAGGCTTAGGGTTAGGGTTAGGGTACGGCTTAGGATACGGGTTCGGGTAGGGGTGCGGGTACGGCGTAGAGTATGGGTTAGGGTTAGGGTTAGTGTTAGTGATAGGGTTAGGTCTCGGTTTAGGGTACGGGTTAGGATTAGGGTACGTGTTAGGGTTAGGGTAGGGGTTAGGGTTAGGGTACGCGTTAGGGTTAGGGTAGTTATTAAGCCTATCCAACTCTCTAGGTACCCCTTAGCACGTAAAGGAATATTATTTGGGGGTCCAGCCATGGAGAAGAGTTTAGACACTGGGATAAGATAAGGAACACACCCATTATAAAGAAATCACATTAGGATTCTCTTTTTAAGCTGTTCCTTAAAACACTAGTGCTTAGGAAATCTATTGGAGGCAGAAGCAGTCAAGGGTAGCCTAGTGTTAGGTTTAGGCTTAGGGTAAGGTTTAGGGTACGGCTTAGGGTACGGGTTCGGGGAGGGGTGCGGGTACGGCGTAGGGTATGGGTTAGGGTTAGGGTTAGGGTTAGTG
This sequence comes from Balaenoptera ricei, assembly GCF_028023285.1. NCBI lineage: Eukaryota > Metazoa > Chordata > Mammalia > Artiodactyla > Balaenopteridae > Balaenoptera > Balaenoptera ricei. Next base: position 132,797 of record NW_026777558.1, read on the forward strand.
TTAGGGTTAGGGCTCGGTTTAGGGTATGGGTTAGGAATAGGGTACGTGTTAGGTTTAGGGTAGGGGTTAGGGTTAGGGTACGTGTTAGGGTTAGGGTAGTTATTAAACCTATCCCACTCTCTAGACACCCCTTAGCACGTAAAGGTATATTATTTGTGGCTCCAGCCATGGAGAAGAATTTAGACACTGGGATAAGATAAGGTACACACCCATTATAAAGAAATCACATTAGGATTCTCTTTTTAAGCTGTTCCTTAAAACACTAGTGCTTAGGAAATCTATTGGAGGCAGAAGCAGTCAAGGGTAGCCTAGGGTTAGGGTTAGGCTTAGGGTTAGGCTTAGGGTACGGCTTAGGGTACGGGTTCGGGGAGGGGTGCGGGTACGGCGTAGGGTATGGGTTAGGGTTAGGGTTAGGGTTAGTGTTAGGGTTAGGGCTCGGTTTAGGGTACGGGTTAGGATTAGGGTACGTGTTAGGGTTAGGGTAGGGGTTAGGGTTAGGGTACGCGTTAGGGTTAGGGTAGTTATTAAACCTATCCCACTCTCTAGATACCCCTTAGCACGTAAAGGAATATTATTTGGGGGTCCAGCCATGGAGAAGAGTTTAGACACTAGGATAAGATACGGAACACACCCATTATAAAGAAATCACATTAGGATTCTCTTTTTAAGCTGTTCCTTAAAACACTAGTGCTTAGGAAATCTATTGGAGGCAGAAGCATTCAAGGGTAGCCTAGGGTTAGGGTTAGGCTTAGGGTTAGTGTTAGGGTACGGCTTAGGGTACGGATTCGGGGAGGGGTGCGGGTACGGCGTAGGGTATGGGTTAGGGTTAGGGTTAGGGTTAGTGATAGGGTTAGGACTCGGTTTAGGGTACGGGTTAGAATTAGGGTACGTGTTAGGGTTAGGGTAGGGTTTAGGGTTAGGGTACGCATTAGGGTTAGGGTAGTTATTAAACCTATCCCACTCTCTAGATACCCCTTAGCACGTAAAGGAATATTATTTGGGGGTCCAGCCATGGAGAAGAGTTTAGACACTAGGATAAGATAAGGAACACACCCATTATAAAGAAATCACATTAGGATTCTCTTTTTAAGCTCTTCCTTAAAACACTAGTGCTTAGGAAATCTATTGGAGGCAGAAGCAGTCAAGGGTAGCCTAGGGTTAGGGTTAGGCTTAGGGTTAGGGTTAGGGTATGGCTTAGGATACGGGTTCGGGTAGGGGTGCGGGTACGGCGTAGAGTATGGGTTAGGGTTAGGGTTAGTGTTAGTGATAGGGTTAGGTCTCGGTTTAGGGTACGGGTTAGGATTAGGGTACGTGTTAGGGTTAGGGTAGGGGTTAGGGTTAGGGTACGCGTTAGGGTTAGGGTAGTTATTAAGCCTATCCAACTCTCTAGGTACCCCTTAGCACGTAAAGGAATATTATTTGGGGGTCCAGCCATGGAGAAGAGTTTAGACACTGGGATAAGATAAGGAACACACCCATTATAAAGAAATCACATTAGGATTCTCTTTTTATGCTGTTCCTTAAAACACTAGTGCTTAGGAAATCTATTGGAGGCAGAAGCAGTCAAGGGTTGCCTAGGGTTAGGTTTAGGCTTAGGGTTAGGCTTAGGGTACGGCTTAGGATACGGGTTCGGGGAGGGGTGCGGGTACGGCGTAGGGTATGGGTTAGGGTTAGGGTTAGGGTTAGTGTTAGGGTTAGGGCTCGGTTTAGGGTACGGGTTAGGATTAGGGTACGTGTTAGGGTTAGGGTAGGGGTTAGGGTTAGGGTACGCGTTAGGGTTAGGGTAGTTATTAAACCTATCCCACTCTCTAGACACTCCTTAGCACGTAAAGGAATATTATTTGGGGGTCCAGCCATGGAGAAGAGTTTAGACACTGGGATAAGATAAGGAACACACCCATTACAAAGAAATCACATTAGGATTCTCTTTTTAAGCTGTTCCTTAAAACACTAGTGCTTAGGAAATCTATTGGAGGCAGAAGCAGTCAAGGGTAGCCTAGGGTTAGGGTTAGGCTTAGGGTTAGGCTTAGGGTACGGCTTAGGGTATGGGTTCGGGGAGGGTTTCGGGTACGGCGTAGGGTATGGGTTAGGGTTAGGGTTAGGGTTAGTGTTAGGGTTAGGGCTCGGTTTAGGGTACGGGTTAGGATTAGGGTACTTGTTAGGGTTAGGGTAGGGGTTAGGGTTAGGGTACGCGTTAGGGTTAGGGTAGTTATTAAACCTATCCCACTCTCTAGATACCCCTTAGCACGTAAAGGAATATTATTTGGGGGTCCAGCCATGGAGAAGAGTTTAGACACTAGGATAAGATAAGGAACACACCCATTATAAAGAAATCACATTAGGATTCTCTTTTTAAGCTCTTCCTTAAAACACTAGTGCTTAGGAAATCTATTGGAGGCAGAAGCAGTCAAGGGTAGCCTAGGGTTAGGGTTAGGCTTAGGGTTAGGGTTAGGGTACGGCTTAGGATACGGGTTCGGGTAGGGGTGCGGGTACGGCGTAGAGTATGGGTTAGGGTTAGGGTTAGTGTTAGTGATAGGGTTAGGTCTCGGTTTAGGGTACGGGTTAGGATTAGGGTACGTGTTAGGGTTAGGGTAGGGGTTAGGGTTAGGGTACGCGTTAGGGTTAGGGTAGTTATTAAGCCTATCCAACTCTCTAGGTACCCCTTAGCACGTAAAGGAATATTATTTGGGGGTCCAGCCATGGAGAAGAGTTTAGACACTGTGATAAGATAAGGAACACACCCATTATAAAGAAATCACATTAGGATTCTCTTTTTAAGCTGTTCCTTAAAACACTAGTGCTTAGGAAATCTATTGGAGGCCGAAGCAGTCAAGGGTAGCCTAGTGTTAGGTTTAGGCTTAGGGTAAGGTTTAGGGTACGGCTTAGGGTACGGGTTCGGGGAGGGGTGCGGGTACGGCGTAGGGTATGGGTTAGGGTTAGGGTTAGTGTTAGGGTTAGGGCTCGGTTTAGGGTACGGGTTAGGAATAGGGTACGTGTTAGGGTTAGGGTAGGGGTTAGGGTTAGGGTACGTGTTAGGGTTAGGGTAGTTATTAAACCTATCCCACTCTCTAGACACCCCTTAGCACGTAAAGGTATATTATTTGGGGCTCCAGCCATGGAGAAGAATTTAGACACTGGGATAAGATAAGGAACACACCCATTATAAAGAAATCACATTAGGATTCTCTTTTTAAGCTGTTCCTTCAAACACTAGTGCTTAGGAAATCTATTGGAGGCAGAAGCAGTCAAGGGTAGCCTAGGGTTAGGGTTAGGCTTAGGGTTAGGCTTAGGGTACGGCTTAGGGTACGGGTTCGGGGAGGGGTGCGGGTACGGCGTAGGGTATGGGTTAGGGTTAGGGTTAGGGTTAGTGTTAGGGTTAGGGCTCGGTTTAGGGTACGGGTTACGATTAGGGTACGTGTTAGGGTTGGGTAGGGGTTAGGGTTAGGGTACGCGTTAGGGTTAGGGTAGTTATTAAACCTATCCCACTCTCTAGATACCCCTTAGCACGTAAAGGAATATTATTTGGGGGTCCAGCCATGGAGAAGAGTTTAGACACTGGGATAAGATAAGGAACACACCCATTATAAAGAAATCACATTAGGATTCTCTTTTTAAGCTGTTTCTTAAAACACTAGTGCTTAGGAAATCTATTGGAGGCAGAAGCAGTCAAGGGTAGCCTAGGGTTAGGGTTAGGCTTAGGGTTAGGGTTAGGGTACGGCTTAGGGTACGGGTTTGGAGAGGGGTGCGGGTACGGCATAGGGTATGGGTTAGGGTTAGGGTTAGGGTTAGTGTTAGGGTTAGGGCTCGGTTTAGGGTACGGGTTAGGAATAGGGTACGTGTTAGGGTTAGGGTAGGGGTTAGGGTTAGGGTACGTGTTAGGGTTAGGGTAGTTATTAAACCTATCCCACTCTCTAGACACTCCTTAGCACGTAAAGGTATATTATTTGGGGCTCCAGCTATGGAGAAGAGTCTAGACACTGGGATAAGATAAGGAACACACCCATTATAAAGAAATCACATTAGGATTCTCTTTTTAAGCTGTTCCTTAAAACACTAGTGCTTAGGAAATCTATTGGAGGCAGAAGCAGTCAAGGGTAGCCTAGGGTTAGGGTTAGGCTTAGGGTTAGGCTTAGGGTATGGCTTAGGGTACGGGTTCGGGGAGGGGTGCGGGTACGGCGTAGGGTATGCGTTAGGGTTAGGGTTAGGGTTAGTGATAGGGTTAGGGCTCGGTTTAGGGTACGGGTTAGGATTAGGGTACGTGTTAGGGTTAGGGTAGGGGTTAGGATTAGGGTACGCGTTAGGGTTAGGGTAGTTATTAAACCTATCCCACTCTCTAGATACCCCTTAGCACGTAAAGGAATATTATTTGGGGTTCCAGCCATGGAGAAGAGTTTAGACACTGGGATAAGGTAAGGAACACACCCAATATAAAGAAATCACATTAGGATTCTCTTTTTAAGCTGTTCCTTAAAACACTAGTGCTTAGGAAATCTACTGGATGCAGAAGCAGTCAAGGGTAGCGTAGGGTTAGGGTTAGGCTTAGGGTTAGGGTTAGGGTACGGCTTAGGGTACGGGTTCGGTGAGGGGTGCGGGTACGGCATAGGGTATGGGTTAGGGTTAGGGTTAGGGTTAGTGTTAGGGTTAGGGCTCGGTTTAGGGTACGGGTTAGGAATAGGGTACGTGTTAGGGTTAGGGTAGGGGTTAGGGTTAGGGTACGTGTTAGGGTTAGGGTAGTTATTAAACCTATCCCACTCTCTAGACACTCCTTAGCACGTAAAGGTATATTATTTGGGGCTCCAGCTATGGAGAAGAGTCTAGACACTGGGATAAGATAAGGAACACACCCATTATAAAGAAATCACATTAGGATTCTCTTTTTAAGCTGTTCCTTAAAACACTAGTGCTTAGGAAATCCATTGGCGGCAGAAGCAGTCAAGGGTAGCCTAGGGTTAGGGTTAGGCTTAGGGTTAGGCTTAGGGTACGGCTTAGGGTACGGGTTCGGGGAGGGGTGCGGGTACGGCGTAGGGTATGGGTTAGGGTTAGGGTTAGGGTTAGTGTTAGGGTTAGGGCTCGTTTTAGGGTACGGGTTACGATTAGGGTACGTGTTAGGGTTAGGGTAGGGGTTAGGGTTAGGGTACGCGTTAGGGTTAGGGTAGTTATTAAACCTATCCCACTCTCTAGATACCCCTTAGCACGTAAAGGAATATTATTTGGGGGTCCAACCATGGAGAAGAGTTTAGACACTAGGATAAGATACGGAACACACCCATTATAAAGAAATCACATTAGGATTCTCTTTTTAAGCTGTTCCTTAAAACACTAGTGCTTAGGAAATCTATTGGAGGCAGAAGGATTCAAGGGTAGCCTAGGGTTAGGGTTAGGCTTAGGGTTAGTGTTAGGGTACGGCTTAGGGTACGGATTCGGGGAGGGGTGCGTGTACGGCGTAGGGTATGGGTTAGGGTTAGGGTTAGGGTTAGTGATAGGGTTAGGGCTCGGTTTAGGGTACGGGTTAGGATTAGGGTACGTGTTAGGGTTAGGGTAGAGTTTAGGGTTAGGGTACGCGTTAGGGTTAGGGTAGTTATTAAACCTATCCCACTCTCTAGATACCCCTTAGCACGTAAAGGAATATTATTTGGGGGTCCAGCCATGGAGAAGAGTTTAGACACTGGGATAAGATAAGGAACACACCCATTATAAAGAAATCACATTAGGATTCTCTTTTTAAGCTGTTTCTTAAAACACTAGTGCTTAGGAAATCTATTGGAGGCAGAAGCAGTCAAGGGTACCCTAGGGTTAGGGTTAGGCTTAGGGTTAGGCTTAGGATACGGCTTAGGGTACAGGTTCGGGGAGGGGTGCGGGTACGGCGTAGGGTATGGGTTAGGGTTAGGGTTAGGGTTAGTGTTAGGGTTAGGGCTCGGTTTAGGGTACGGGTTAGGATTAGGGTACGTGTTAGGGTTAGGGTAGGGGTTAGGGTTAGGGTACGCGTTAGGGTTAGGGTAGTTATTAAACCTATCCCACTCTCTAGATACCACTTAGCACGTAAAGGAATATTATTTGGGGGTCCAGCCATGGAGAAGAGTTTAGACACTAGGATAAGATAAGGAACACACCCATTATAAAGAAATCACATTAGGATTCTCTTTTTATGCTGTTCCTTAAAACACTAGTGCTTAGGAAATCTATTGGAGGCAGAAGCAGTCAAGGGTAGCCTAGGGTTAGGGTTAGGCTTAGGGTTAGGCTTAGGGTACGGCTTAGGATACGGGTTCGGGGAGGGGTGCGGGTACGGCGTAGGGTATGGGTTAGGGTTAGGGTTAGGGTTAGTGTTAGGGTTAGGGCTCGGTTTAGGGTACGGGTTAGGATTAGGGTACGTGTTAGGGTTAGGGTAGGGGTTAGGGTTAGGGTACGTGTTAGGGTTAGGGTAGTTATTAAACCTATCCCACTCTCTAGACACTCCTTAGCACGTAAAGGAATATTATTTGGGGGTCCAGCCATGGAGAAGAGTTTAGACACTGGGATAAGGACCACACCCATTACAAAGAAATCACTTTAGGATTCTCTTTTTAAGCTGTTCCTTAAAACACTAGTGCTTAGGAAATCTATTGGAGGCAGAAGCAGTCAAGGGTAGCCTAGGGTTAGGGTTAGGCTTAGGGTTAGGCTTAGGGTACGGCTTAGGGTACGGGTTCGGGGAGGGGTGCGGGTACGGCATAGGGTATGGGTTAGGGTTAGGGTTAGGGTTAGTGTTAGGGTTAGGGCTCGGTTTAGGGTACGGGTTAGGATTAGGGTACGTGTTAGGGTTAGGGTAGGGGTTAGGGTTAGGGTACGCGTTAGGGTTAGGGTAGTTATTAAACCTATCCCACTCTCTAGATACCCCTTAGCACGTAAAGGAATATTATTTGGGGGTCCAGCCATGGAGAAGAGTTTAGACACTAGTATAAGATAAGGAACACACCCATTATAAAGAAATCACATTAGGATTCTCTTTTTATGCTGTTCCTTAAAACACTAGTGCTTAGGAAATCTATTGGAGGCAGAAGCAGTCAAGGGTAGCCTAGGGTTAGGGTTAGGCTTAGGGTTAGGCTTAGGGTACGGCTTAGGATACGGGTTCGGGGAGGGGTGCGGGTACGGCGTAGGGTATGGGTTAGGGTTAGGGTTAGGGTTAGTGTTAGGGTTAGGGCTCGGTTTAGGGTACGGGTTAGGATTAGGGTACGTGTTAGGGTTAGGGTAGGGGTTAGGGTTAGGGTACGCGTTAGGGTTAGGGTAGTTATTAAACCTATCCCACTCTCTAGACACTCCTTAGCACGTAAAGGAATATTATTTGGGGGTCCAGCCATGGAGAAGAGTTTAGACACTGGGATAAGATAAGGAACACACCCATTACAAAGAAATCACATTAGGATTCTCTTTTTAAGCTGTTCCTTAAAACACTAGTGCTTAGGAAATCTATTGGAGGCAGAAGCAGTCAAGGGTAGCCTAGGGTTAGGGTTAGGCTTAGGGTTAGGCTTAGGGTACGGCTTAGGGTACGGGTTCGGGGAGGGTTTCGGGTACGGCGTAGGGTATGGGTTAGGGTTAGGGTTAGGGTTAGTGTTAGGGTTAGGGCTCGGTTTAGGGTACGGGTTAGGATTAGGGTACTTGTTAGGGTTAGGGTAGGGGTTAGGGTTAGGGTACGCGTTAGGTTTAGGGTAGTTATTAAACCTATCCCACTCTCTAGATACCCCTTAGCACGTAAAGGAATATTATTTGGGGGTCCAGCCATGGAGAAGAGTTTAGACACTAGGATAAGATAAGGAACACACCCATTATAAAGAAATCACATTAGGATTCTCTTTTTAAGCTCTTCCTTAAAACACTAGTGCTTAGGAAATCTATTGGAGGCAGAAGCAGTCAAGGGTAGCCTAGGGTTAGGGTTAGGCTTAGGGTTAGGGTTAGGGTATGGCTTAGGATACGGGTTCGGGTAGGGGTGCGGGTACGGCGTAGAGTATGGGTTAGGGTTAGGGTTAGTGTTAGTGATAGGGTTAGGTCTCGGTTTAGGGTACGGGTTAGGATTAGGGTACGTGTTAGGGTTAGGGTAGGGGTTAGGGTTAGGGTACGCGTTAGGGTTAGGGTAGTTATTAAGCCTATCCAACTCTCTAGGTACCCCTTAGCACGTAAAGGAATATTATTTGGGGGTCCAGCCATGGAGAAGAGTTTAGACACTGGGATAAGATAAGGAACACACCCATTATAAAGAAATCACATTAGGATTCTCTTTTTATGCTGTTCCTTAAAACACTAGTGCTTAGGAAATCTATTGGAGGCAGAAGCAGTCAAGGGTTGCCTAGGGTTAGGTTTAGGCTTAGGGTTAGGCTTAGGGTACGGCTTAGGATACGGGTTCGGGGAGGGGTGCGGGTACGGCGTAGGGTATGGGTTAGGGTTAGGGTTAGGGTTAGTGTTAGGGTTAGGGCTCGGTTTAGGGTACGGGTTAGGATTAGGGTACGTGTTAGGGTTAGGGTAGGGGTTAGGGTTAGGGTACGCGTTAGGGTTAGGGTAGTTATTAAACCTATCCCACTCTCTAGACACTCCTTAGCACGTAAAGGAATATTATTTGGGGGTCCAGCCATGGAGAAGAGTTTAGACACTGGGATAAGATAAGGAACACACCCATTACAAAGAAATCACATTAGGATTCTCTTTTTAAGCTGTTCCTTAAAACACTAGTGCTTAGGAAATCTATTGGAGGCAGAAGCAGTCAAGGGTAGCCTAGGGTTAGGGTTAGGCTTAGGGTTAGGCTTAGGGTACGGCTTAGGGTATGGGTTCGGGGAGGGTTTCGGGTACGGCGTAGGGTATGGGTTAGGGTTAGGGTTAGGGTTAGTGTTAGGGTTAGGGCTCGGTTTAGGGTACGGGTTAGGATTAGGGTACTTGTTAGGGTTAGGGTAGGGGTTAGGGTTAGGGTACGCGTTAGGGTTAGGGTAGTTATTAAACCTATCCCACTCTCTAGATACCCCTTAGCACGTAAAGGAATATTATTTGGGGGTCCAGCCATGGAGAAGAGTTTAGACACTAGGATAAGATAAGGAACACACCCATTATAAAGAAATCACATTAGGATTCTCTTTTTAAGCTCTTCCTTAAAACACTAGTGCTTAGGAAATCTATTGGAGGCAGAAGCAGTCAAGGGTAGCCTAGGGTTAGGGTTAGGCTTAGGGTTAGGGTTAGGGTACGGCTTAGGATACGGGTTCGGGTAGGGGTGCGGGTACGGCGTAGAGTATGGGTTAGGGTTAGGGTTAGTGTTAGTGATAGGGTTAGGTCTCGGTTTAGGGTACGGGTTAGGATTAGGGTACGTGTTAGGGTTAGGGTAGGGGTTAGGGTTAGGGTACGCGTTAGGGTTAGGGTAGTTATTAAGCCTATCCAACTCTCTAGGTACCCCTTAGCACGTAAAGGAATATTATTTGGGGGTCCAGCCATGGAGAAGAGTTTAGACACTGGGATAAGATAAGGAACACACCCATTATAAAGAAATCACATTAGGATTCTCTTTTTAAGCTGTTCCTTAAAACACTAGTGCTTAGGAAATCTATTGGAGGCAGAAGCAGTCAAGGGTAGCCTAGTGTTAGGTTTAGGCTTAGGGTAAGGTTTAGGGTACGGCTTAGGGTACGGGTTCGGGGAGGGGTGCGGGTACGGCGTAGGGTATGGGTTAGGGTTAGGGTTAGGGTTAGTGTTAGGGTTAGGGCTCGGTTTAGGGTACGGGTTAGGAATAGGGTACGTGTTAGGGTTAGGGTAGGGGTTAGGGTTAGGGTACGTGTTAGGGTTAGGGTAGTTATTAAACCTATCCCACTCTCTAGACACCCCTTAGCACGTAAAGGTATATTATTTGGGGCTCCAGCCATGGAGAAGAATTTAGACACTGGGATAAGATAAGGAACACACCCATTATAAAGAAATCACATTAGGATTCTCTTTTTAAGCTGTTCCTTCAAACACTAGTGCTTAGGAAATCTATTGGAGGCAGAAGCAGTCAAGGGTAGCCTAGGGTTAGGGTTAGGCTTAGGGTTAGGCTTAGGGTACGGCTTAGGGTACGGGTTCGGGGAGGGGTGCGGGTACGGCGTAGGGTATGGGTTAGGGTTAGGGTTAGGGTTAGTGTTAGGGTTAGGGCTCGGTTTAGGGTACGGGTTACGATTAGGGTACGTGTTAGGGTTGGGTAGGGGTTAGGGTTAGGGTACGCGTTAGGGTTAGGGTAGTTATTAAACCTATCCCACTCTCTAGATACCCCTTAGCACGTAAAGGAATATTATTTGGGGGTCCAGCCATGGAGAAGAGTTTAGACACTGGGATAAGATAAGGAACACACCCATTATAAAGAAATCACATTAGGATTCTCTTTTTAAGCTGTTTCTTAAAACACTAGTGCTTAGGAAATCTATTGGAGGCAGAAGCAGTCAAGGGTAGCCTAGGGTTAGGGTTAGGCTTAGGGTTAGGGTTAGGGTACGGCTTAGGGTACGGGTTTGGAGAGGGGTGCGGGTACGGCATAGGGTATGGGTTAGGGTTAGGGTTAGGGTTAGTGTTAGGGTTAGGGCTCGGTTTAGGGTACGGGTTAGGAATAGGGTACGTGTTAGGGTTAGGGTAGGGGTTAGGGTTAGGGTACGTGTTAGGGTTAGGGTAGTTATTAAACCTATCCCACTCTCTAGACACTCCTTAGCACGTAAAGGTATATTATTTGGGGCTCCAGCTATGGAGAAGAGTCTAGACACTGGGATAAGATAAGGAACACACCCATTATAAAGAAATCACATTAGGATTCTCTTTTTAAGCTGTTCCTTAAAACACTAGTGCTTAGGAAATCTATTGGAGGCAGAAGCAGTCAAGGGTAGCCTAGGGTTAGGGTTAGGCTTAGGGTTAGGCTTAGGGTATGGCTTAGGGTACGGGTTCGGGGAGGGGTGCGGGTACGGCGTAGGGTATGCGTTAGGGTTAGGGTTAGGGTTAGTGATAGGGTTAGGGCTCGGTTTAGGGTACGGGTTAGGATTAGGGTACGTGTTAGGGTTAGGGTAGGGGTTAGGATTAGGGTACGCGTTAGGGTTAGGGTAGTTATTAAACCTATCCCACTCTCTAGATACCCCTTAGCACGTAAAGGAATATTATTTGGGGTTCCAGCCATGGAGAAGAGTTTAGACACTGGGATAAGGTAAGGAACACACCCAATATAAAGAAATCACATTAGGATTCTCTTTTTAAGCTGTTCCTTAAAACACTAGTGCTTAGGAAATCTACTGGATGCAGAAGCAGTCAAGGGTAGCGTAGGGTTAGGGTTAGGCTTAGGGTTAGGGTTAGGGTACGGCTTAGGGTACGGGTTCGGTGAGGGGTGCGGGTACGGCATAGGGTATGGGTTAGGGTTAGGGTTAGGGTTAGTGTTAGGGTTAGGGCTCGGTTTAGGGTACGGGTTAGGAATAGGGTACGTGTTAGGGTTAGGGTAGGGGTTAGGGTTAGGGTACGTGTTAGGGTTAGGGTAGTTATTAAACCTATCCCACTCTCTAGACACTCCTTAGCACGTAAAGGTATATTATTTGGGGCTCCAGCTATGGAGAAGAGTCTAGACACTGGGATAAGATAAGGAACACACCCATTATAAAGAAATCACATTAGGATTCTCTTTTTAAGCTGTTCCTTAAAACACTAGTGCTTAGGAAATCTATTGGCGGCAGAAGCAGTCAAGGGTAGCCTAGGGTTAGGGTTAGGCTTAGGGTTAGGCTTAGGGTACGGCTTAGGGTACGGGTTCGGGGAGGGGTGCGGGTACGGCGTAGGGTATGGGTTAGGGTTAGGGTTAGGGTTAGTGTTAGGGTTAGGGCTCGTTTTAGGGTACGGGTTACGATTAGGGTACGTGTTAGGGTTAGGGTAGGGGTTAGGGTTAGGGTACGCGTTAGGGTTAGGGTAGTTATTAAACCTATCCCACTCTCTAGATACCCCTTAGCACGTAAAGGAATATTATTTGGGGGTCCAACCATGGAGAAGAGTTTAGACACTAGGATAAGATACGGAACACACCCATTATAAAGAAATCACATTAGGATTCTCTTTTTAAGCTGTTCCTTAAAACACTAGTGCTTAGGAAATCTATTGGAGGCAGAAGGATTCAAGGGTAGCCTAGGGTTAGGGTTAGGCTTAGGGTTAGTGTTAGGGTACGGCTTAGGGTACGGATTCGGGGAGGGGTGCGTGTACGGCGTAGGGTATGGGTTAGGGTTAGGGTTAGGGTTAGTGATAGGGTTAGGGCTCGGTTTAGGGTACGGGTTAGGATTAGGGTACGTGTTAGGGTTAGGGTAGAGTTTAGGGTTAGGGTACGCGTTAGGGTTAGGGTAGTTATTAAACCTATCCCACTCTCTAGATACCCCTTAGCACGTAAAGGAATATTATTTGGGGGTCCAGCCATGGAGAAGAGTTTAGACACTGGGATAAGATAAGGAACACACCCATTATAAAGAAATCACATTAGGATTCTCTTTTTAAGCTGTTTCTTAAAACACTAGTGCTTAGGAAATCTATTGGAGGCAGAAGCAGTCAAGGGTACCCTAGGGTTAGGGTTAGGCTTAGGGTTAGGCTTAGGATACGGCTTAGGGTACAGGTTCGGGGAGGGGTGCGGGTACGGCGTAGGGTATGGGTTAGGGTTAGGGTTAGGGTTAGTGTTAGGGTTAGGGCTCGGTTTAGGGTACGGGTTAGGATTAGGGTACGTGTTAGGGTTAGGGTAGGGGTTAGGGTTAGGGTACGCGTTAGGGTTAGGGTAGTTATTAAACCTATCCCACTCTCTAGATACCACTTAGCACGTAAAGGAATATTATTTGGGGGTCCAGCCATGGAGAAGAGTTTAGACACTAGGATAAGATAAGGAACACACCCATTATAAAGAAATCACATTAGGATTCTCTTTTTATGCTGTTCCTTAAAACACTAGTGCTTAGGAAATCTATTGGAGGCAGAAGCAGTCAAGGGTAGCCTAGGGTTAGGGTTAGGCTTAGGGTTAGGCTTAGGGTACGGCTTAGGATACGGGTTCGGGGAGGGGTGCGGGTACGGCGTAGGGTATGGGTTAGGGTTAGGGTTAGGGTTAGTGTTAGGGTTAGGGCTCGGTTTAGGGTACGGGTTAGGATTAGGGTACGTGTTAGGGTTAGGGTAGGGGTTAGGGTTAGGGTACGTGTTAGGGTTAGGGTAGTTATTAAACCTATCCCACTCTCTAGACACTCCTTAGCACGTAAAGGAATATTATTTGGGGGTCCAGCCATGGAGAAGAGTTTAGACACTGGGATAAGGACCACACCCATTACAAAGAAATCACTTTAGGATTCTCTTTTTAAGCTGTTCCTTAAAACACTAGTGCTTAGGAAATCTATTGGAGGCAGAAGAAGTCAAGGGTAGCCTAGGGTTAGGGTTAGGCTTAGGGTTAGGCTTAGGGTACGGCTTAGGGTACGGGTTCGGGGAGGGGTGCGGGTACGGCATAGGGTATGGGTTAGGGTTAGGGTTAGGGTTAGTGTTAGGGTTAGGGCTCGGTTTAGGGTACGGGTTAGGATTAGGGTACGTGTTAGGGTTAGGGTAGGGGTTAGGGTTAGGGTACGCGTTAGGGTTAGGGTAGTTATTAAACCTATCCCACTCTCTAGATACCCCTTAGCACGTAAAGGAATATTATTTGGGGGTCCAGCCATGGAGAAGAGTTTAGACACTAGTATAAGATAAGGAACACACCCATTATAAAGAAATCACATTAGGATTCTCTTTTTATGCTGTTCCTTAAAACACTAGTGCTTAGGAAATCTATTGGAGGCAGAAGCAGTCAAGGGTAGCCTAGGGTTAGGGTTAGGCTTAGGGTTAGGCTTAGGGTACGGCTTAGGATACGGGTTCGGGGAGGGGTGCGGGTACGGCGTAGGGTATGGGTTAGGGTTAGGGTTAGGGTTAGTGTTAGGGTTAGGGCTCGGTTTAGGGTACGGGTTAGGATTAGGGTACGTGTTAGGGTTAGGGTAGGGGTTAGGGTTAGGGTACGCGTTAGGGTTAGGGTAGTTATTAAACCTATCCCACTCTCTAGACACTCCTTAGCACGTAAAGGAATATTATTTGGGGGTCCAGCCATGGAGAAGAGTTTAGACACTGGGATAAGATAAGGAACACACCCATTACAAAGAAATCACATTAGGATTCTCTTTTTAAGCTGTTCCTTAAAACACTAGTGCTTAGGAAATCTATTGGAGGCAGAAGCAGTCAAGGGTAGCCTAGGGTTAGGGTTAGGCTTAGGGTTAGGCTTAGGGTACGGCTTAGGGTACGGGTTCGGGGAGGGTTTCGGGTACGGCGTAGGGTATGGGTTAGGGTTAGGGTTAGGGTTAGTGTTAGGGTTAGGGCTCGGTTTAGGGTACGGGTTAGGATTAAGGTACTTGTTAGGGTTAGGGTAGGGGTTAGGGTTAGGGTACGCGTTAGGTTTAGGGTAGTTATTAAACCTATCCCACTCTCTAGATACCCCTTAGCACGTAAAGGAATATTATTTGGGGTTCCAGCCATGGAGAAGAGTTTAGACACTGGGATAAGGTAAGGAACACACCCATTATAAAGAAATCACATTAGGATTCTCTTTTTAAGCTGTTCCTTAAAACACTGGTGCTTAGGAAATCTACTGGATGCAGAAGCAGTCAAGGGTAGCCTAGGGTTAGGGTTAGGCTTAGGGTTAGGGTTAGGGTACGGCTTAGGGTACGGGTTCGGTGAGGGGTGCGGGTACGGCATAGGGTATGGGTTAGGGTTAGGGTTAGGGTTAGTGTTAGGGTTAGGGCTCGGTTTAGGGTACGGGTTAGGAATAGGGTACGTGTTAGGGTTAGGGTAGGGGTTAGGGTTAGGGTACGTGTTAGGGTTAGGGTAGTTATTAAACCTATCCCACTCTCTAGACACTCCTTAGCACGTAAAGGTATATTATTTGGGGCTCCAGCTATGGAGAAGAGTCTAGACACTGGGATAAGATAAGGAACACACCCATTATAAAGAAATCACATTAGGATTCTCTTTTTAAGCTGTTCCTTAAAACACTAGTGCTTAGGAAATCTATTGGCGGCAGAAGCAGTCAAGGGTAGCCTAGGGTTAGGGTTAGGCTTAGGGTTAGGCTTAGGGTACGGCTTAGGGTACGGGTTCGGGGAGGGGTGCGGGTACGGCGTAGGGTATGGGTTAGGGTTAGGGTTAGGGTTAGTGTTAGGGTTAGGGCTCGGTTTAGGGTACGGGTTACGATTAGGGTACGTGTTAGGGTTAGGGTAGGGGTTAGGGTTAGGGTACGCGTTAGGGTTAGGGTAGTTATTAAACCTATCCCACTCTCTAGATACCCCTTAGCACGTAAAGGAATATTATTTGGGGGTCCAGCCATGGAGAAGAGTTTAGACACTAGGATAAGATACGGAACACACCCATTATAAAGAAATCACATTAGGATTCTCTTTTTAAGCTGTTCCTTAAAACACTAGTGCTTAGGAAATCTATTGGAGGCAGAAGCATTCAAGGGTAGCCTAGGGTTAGGGTTAGGCTTAGGGTTAGTGTTAGGGTACGGCTTAGGGTACGGATTCGGGGAGGGGTGCGTGTACGGCGTAGGGTATGGGTTAGCGTTAGGGTTAGGGTTAGTGATAGGGTTAGGGCTCAGTTTAGGGTACGGGTTAGGATTAGGGTACGTGTTAGGGTTAGGGTAGGGTTTAGGGTTAGGGTACGCGTTAGGGTTAGGGTAGTTATTAAACCTATCCCACTCTCTAGATACCCCTTAGCACGTAAAGGAATATTATTTGGGGGTCCAGCCATGGAGAAGAGTTTAGACACTGGGATAAGATAAGGAACACACCCATTATAAAAAATCACATTAGGATTCTCTTTTTAAGCTGTTTCTTAAAACACTAGTGCTTAGGAAATCTATTGGAGGCAGAAGCAGTCAAGGGTAGCCTAGGGTTAGGGTTAGGCTTAGGGTTAGGCTTAGGATACGGCTTAGGTTACGGGTTCGGGGAGGGGTTCGGGTACGGCGTAGGGTATGGGTTAGGGTTAGGGTTAGGGTTAGTGTTAGGGTTAGGGCTCGGTTTAGGGTACGGGTTAGGATTAGGGTACGTGTTAGGGTTAGGGTAGGGGTTAGGGTTAGGGTACGCGTTAGGGTTAGGGTAGTTATTAAACCTATCCCACTCTCTAGATACCCCTTAGCACGTAAAGGAATATTATTTGGGGGTCCAGCCATGGAGAAGAGTTTAGACACTAGGATAAGATAAGGAACACACCCATTATAAAGAAATCACATTAGGATTCTCTTTTTATGCTGTTCCTTAAAACACTAGTGCTTAGGAAATCTATTGGAGGCAGAAGCAGTCAAGGGTAGCCTAGGGTTAGGGTTAGGCTTAGGGTTAGGCTTAGGGTACGGCTTAGGATACGGGTTCGGGGAGGGGTGCGGGTACGGCGTAGGGTATGGGTTAGGGTTAGGGTTAGGGTTAGTGTTAGGGTTAGGGCTCGGTTTAGGGTACGGGTTAGGATTAGGGTATGTGTTAGGGTTAGGGTAGGGGTTAGGGTTAGGGTACGTGTTAGGGTTAGGGTAGTTATTAAACCTATCCCACTCTCTAGACACTCCTTAGCACGTAAAGGAATATTATTTGGGGGTCCAGCCATGGAGAAGAGTTTAGACACTGGGATAAGGACCACACCCATTACAAAGAAATCACATTAGGATTCTCTTTTTAAGCTGTTCCTTAAAACACTAGTGCTTAGGAAATCTATTGGAGGCAGAAGCAGTCAAGGGTAGCCTAGGGTTAGGGTTAGGCTTAGGGTTAGGCTTAGGGTACGGCTTAGGGTACGGGTTCGGGGAGGGGTGCGGGTACGGCATAGGGTATGGGTTAGGGTTAGGGTTAGGGTTAGTGTTAGGGTTAGGGCTCGGTTTAGGGTACGGGTTAGGATTAGGGTACGTGTTAGGGTTAGGGTAGGGGTTAGGGTTAGGGTATGCGTTAGGGTTAGGGTAGTTATTAAACCTATCCCACTCTCTAGATACCCCTTAGCACGTAAAGGAATATTATTTGGGGGTCCAGCCATGGAGAAGAGTTTAGACACTAGTATAAGATAAGGAACACACCCATTATAAAGAAATCACATTAGGATTCTCTTTTTATGCTGTTCCTTAAAACACTAGTGCTTAGGAAATCTATTGGAGGCAGAAGCAGTCAAGGGTAGCCTAGGGTTAGGGTTAGGCTTAGGGTTAGGCTTAGGGTACGGCTTAGGATACGGGTTCAGGGAGGGGTGCGGGTACGGCGTAGGGTATGGGTTAGGGTTAGGGTTAGGGTTAGTGTTAGGGTTAGGGCTCGGTTTAGGGTACGGGTTAGGATTAGGGTACGTGTTAGGGTTAGGGTAGGGGTTAGGGTTAGGGTACGCGTTAGGGTTAGGGTAGTTATTAAACCTATCCCACTCTCTAGACACTCCTTAGCACGTAAAGGAATATTATTTGGGTGTCCAGCCATGGAGAAGAGTTTAGACACTGGGATAAGATAAGGAACACACCCATTACAAAGAAATCACATTAGGATTCTCTTTTTAAGCTGTTCCTTAAAACACTAGTGCTTAGGAAATCTATTGGAGGCAGAAGAAGTCAAGGGTAGCCTAGGGTTAGGGTTAGGCTTAGGGTTAGGCTTAGGGTACGGCTTAGGGTACGGGTTCGGGGAGGGTTTCGGGTACGGCGTAGGGTATGGGTTAGGGTTAGGGTTAGGGTTAGTGTTAGGGTTAGGGCTCGGTTTAGGGTACGGGTTAGGATTAGGGTACTTGTTAGGGTTAGGGTAGGGGTTAGGGTTAGGGTACGCGTTAGGGTTAGGGTAGTTATTAAACCTATCCCACTCTCTAGATACCCCTTAGCACGTAAAGGAATATTATTTGGGGGTCCAGCCATGGAGAAGAGTTTAGACACTAGGATAAGATAAGGAACACACCCATTATAAAGAAATCACATTAGGATTCTCTTTTTAAGCTCTTCCTTAAAACACTAGTGCTTAGGAAATCTATTGGAGGCAGAAGCAGTCAAGGGTAGCCTAGGGTTAGGGTTAGGCTTAGGGTTAGGGTTAGGGTACGGCTTAGGATACGGGTTCGGGTAGGGGTGCGGGTACGGCGTAGAGTATGGGTTAGGGTTAGGGTTAGTGTTAGTGATAGGGTTAGGTCTCGGTTTAGGGTACGGGTTAGGATTAAGGTACGTGTTAGGGTTAGGGTAGGGGTTAGGGTTAGGGTACGCGTTAGGGTTAGGGTAGTTATTAAGCCTATCCAACTCTCTAGGTACCCCTTAGCACGTAAAGGAATATTATTTGGGGGTCCAGCCATGGAGAAGAATTTAGACACTGGGATAAGGACCACACCCATTACAAAGAAATCACATTAGGATTCTCTTTTTAAGCTGTTCCTTAAAACACTAGTGCTTAGGAAATCTATTGGAGGCAGAAGCAGTCAAGGGTAGCCTAGGGTTAGGGTTAGGCTTAGGGTTAGGCTTAGGGTACGGCTTAGGGTACGGGTTCGGGGAGGGGTGCGGGTACGGCATAGGGTATGGGTTAGGGTTAGGGTTAGGGTTAGTGTTAGGGTTAGGGCTCGGTTTAGGGTACGGGTTAGGATTAGGGTACGTGTTAGGGTTAGGGTAGGGGTTAGGGTTAGGGTACGCGTTAGGGTTAGGGTAGTTATTAAACCTATCCCACTCTCTAGACACTCCTTAGCACGTAAAGGAATATTATTTGGGGGTCCAGCCATGGAGAAGAGTTTAGACACTGGGATAAGATAAGGAACACACCCATTACAAAGAAATCACATTAGGATTCTCTTTTTAAGCTGTTCCTTAAAACACTAGTGCTTAGGAAATCTATTGGAGGCAGAAGCAGTCAAGGGTAGCCTAGGGTTAGGGTTAGGCTTAGGGTTAGGCTTAGGGTACGGCTTAGGGTACGGGTTCGGGGAGGGTTTCGGGTACGGCGTAGGGTATGGGTTAGGGTTAGGGTTAGGGTTAGTGTTAGGGTTAGGGCTCGGTTTAGGGTACGGGTTAGGATTAGGGTACTTGTTAGGGTTAGGGTAGGGGTTAGGGTTAGGGTACGCGTTAGGGTTAGGGTAGTTATTAAACCTATCCCACTCTCTAGATACCCCTTAGCACGTAAAGGAATATTATTTGGGGGTCCAGCCATGGAGAAGAGTTTAGACACTAGGATAAGATAAGGAACACACCCATTATAAAGAAATCACATTAGGATTCTCTTTTTAAGCTCTTCCTTAAAACACTAGTGCTTAGGAAATCTATTGGAGGCAGAAGCAGTCAAGGGTAGCCTAGGGTTAGGATTAGGCTTAGGGTTAGGGTTAGGGTACGGCTTAGGATACGGGTTCGGGTAGGGGTGCGGGTACGGCGTAGAGTATGGGTTAGGGTTAGGGTTAGTGTTAGTGATAGGGTTAGGTCTCGGTTTAGGATACGGGTTAGGATTAGGGTACGTGTTAGGGTTAGGGTAGGGGTTAGGGTTAGGGTACGCGTTAGGGTTAGGGTAGTTATTAAGCCTATCCAACTCTCTAGGTACCCCTTAGCACGTAAAGGAATATTATTTGGGGGTCCAGCCATGGAGAAGAGTTTAGACACTGGGATAAGATAAGGAACACACCCATTATAAAGAAATCACATTAGGATTCTCTTTTTATGCTGTTCCTTAAAACACTAGTGCTTAGGAAATCTATTGGAGGCAGAAGCAGTCAAGGGTAGCCTAGGGTTAGGGTTAGGCTTAGGGTTAGGCTTAGGGTACGGCTTAGGATACGGGTTCGGGGAGGGGTGCGGGTACGGCGTAGGGTATGGGTTAGGGTTAGGGTTAGGGTTAGTGTTAGGGTTAGGGCTCGGTTTAGGGTACGGGTTAGGATTAGGGTACGTGTTAGGGTTAGGGTAGGGGTTAGGGTTAGGGTACGCGTTAGGGTTAGGGTAGTTATTAAACCTATCCCACTCTCTAGACACTCCTTAGCACGTAAAGGAATATTATTTGGGGGTCCAGCCATGGAGAAGAGTTTAGACACTGGGATAAGATAAGGAACACACCCATTACAAAGAAATCACATTAGGATTCTCTTTTTAAGCTGTTCCTTAAAACACTAGTGCTTAGGAAATCTATTGGAGGCAGAAGCAGTCAAGGGTAGCCTAGTGTTAGGTTTAGGCTTAGGGTAAGGTTTAGGGTATGGCTTAGGGTACGGGTTCGGGGAGGGGTGCGGGTACGGCGTAGGGTATGGGTTAGGGTTAGGGTTAGGGTTAGTGTTAGGGTTAGGGCTCGGTTTAGGGTACGGGTTAGGAATAGGGTACGTGTTAGGGTTAGGGTAGGGGTTAGGGTTAGGGTACGTGTTAGGGTTAGGGTAGTTATTAAACCTATCCCACTCTCTAGACACCCCTTAGCACGTAAAGGTATATTATTTGGGGCTCCAGCCATGGAGAAGAATTTAGACACTGGGATAAGATAAGGAACACACCCATTATAAAGAAATCACATTAGGATTCTCTTTTTAAGCTGTTCCTTAAAACACTAGTGCTTAGGAAATCTATTGGAGGCAGAAGCAGTCAAGGGTAGCCTAGGGTTAGGGTTAGGCTTAGGGTTAGGCTTAGGGTACGGCTTAGGATACGGGTTCGGGGAGGGGTGCGGGTACGGCGTAGAGTATGGGTTAGGGTTAGGGTTACTGTTAGTGATAGGGTTAGGTCTCGGTTTAGGGTACGGGTTAGGATTAAGGTACGTGTTAGGGTTAGGGTAGGGGTTAGGGTTAGGGTACGCGTTAGGGTTAGGGTAGTTATTAAGCCTATCCAACTCTCTAGGTACCCCTTAGCACGTAAAGGAATATTATTTGGGGGTCCAGCCATGGAGAAGAATTTAGACACTGGGATAAGGACCACACCCATTACAAAGAAATCACATTAGGATTCTCTTTTTAAGCTGTTCCTTAAAACACTAGTGCTTAGGAAATCTATTGGAGGCAGAAGCAGTCAAGGGTAGCCTAGGGTTAGGGTTAGGCTTAGGGTTAGGCTTAGGGTACGGCTTAGGGTACGGGTTCGGGGAGGGGTGCGGGTACGGCATAGGGTATGGGTTAGGGTTAGGGTTAGGGTTAGTGTTAGGGTTAGGGCTCGGTTTAGGGTACGGGTTAGGATTAGGGTACGTGTTAGGGTTAGGGTAGGGGTTAGGGTTAGGGTACGCGTTAGGGTTAGGGTAGTTATTAAACCTATCCCACTCTCTAGACACTCCTTAGCACGTAAACGAATATTATTTGGGGGTCCAGCCATGGAGAAGAGTTTAGACACTGGGATAAGATAAGGAACACACCCATTACAAAGAAATCACATTAGGATTCTCTTTTTAAGCTGTTCCTTAAAACACTAGTGCTTAGGAAATCTATTGGAGGCAGAAGCAGTCAAGGGTAGCCTAGGGTTAGGGTTAGGCTTAGGGTTAGGCTTAGGGTACGGCTTAGGGTACGGGTTCGGGGAGGGTTTCGGGTACGGCGTAGGGTATGGGTTAGGGTTAGGGTTAGGGTTAGTGTTAGGGTTAGGGCTCGGTTTAGGGTACGGGTTAGGATTAGGGTACTTGTTAGGGTTAGGGTAGGGGTTAGGGTTAGGGTACGCGTTAGGGTTAGGGTAGTTATTAAACCTATCCCACTCTCTAGATACCCCTTAGCACGTAAAGGAATATTATTTGGGGGTCCAGCCATGGAGAAGAGTTTAGACACTAGGATAAGATAAGGAACACACCCATTATAAAGAAATCACATTAGGATTCTCTTTTTAAGCTCTTCCTTAAAACACTAGTGCTTAGGAAATCTATTGGAGGCAGAAGCAGTCAAGGGTAGCCTAGGGTTAGGATTAGGCTTAGGGTTAGGGTTAGGGTACGGCTTAGGATACGGGTTCGGGTAGGGGTGCGGGTACGGCGTAGAGTATGGGTTAGGGTTAGGGTTAGTGTTAGTGATAGGGTTAGGTCTCGGTTTAGGATACGGGTTAGGATTAGGGTACGTGTTAGGGTTAGGGTAGGGGTTAGGGTTAGGGTACGCGTTAGGGTTAGGGTAGTTATTAAGCCTATCCAACTCTCTAGGTACCCCTTAGCACGTAAAGGAATATTATTTGGGGGTCCAGCCATGGAGAAGAGTTTAGACACTGGGATAAGATAAGGAACACACCCATTATAAAGAAATCACATTAGGATTCTCTTTTTATGCTGTTCCTTAAAACACTAGTGCTTAGGAAATCTATTGGAGGCAGAAGCAGTCAAGGGTAGCCTAGGGTTAGGGTTAGGCTTAGGGTTAGGCTTAGGGTACGGCTTAGGATACGGGTTCGGGGAGGGGTGCGGGTACGGCGTAGGGTATGGGTTAGGGTTAGGGTTAGGGTTAGTGTTAGGGTTAGGGCTCGGTTTAGGGTACGGGTTAGGATTAGGGTACGTGTTAGGGTTAGGGTAGGGGTTAGGGTTAGGGTACGCGTTAGGGTTAGGGTAGTTATTAAACCTATCCCACTCTCTAGACACTCCTTAGCACGTAAAGGAATATTATTTGGGGGTCCAGCCATGGAGAAGAGTTTAGACACTGGGATAAGATAAGGAACACACCCATTACAAAGAAATCACATTAGGATTCTCTTTTTAAGCTGTTCCTTAAAACACTAGTGCTTAGGAAATCTATTGGAGGCAGAAGCAGTCAAGGGTAGCCTAGTGTTAGGTTTAGGCTTAGGGTAAGGTTTAGGGTATGGCTTAGGGTACGGGTTCGGGGAGGGGTGCGGGTACGGCGTAGGGTATGGGTTAGGGTTAGGGTTAGGGTTAGTGTTAGGGTTAGGGCTCGGTTTAGGGTACGGGTTAGGAATAGGGTACGTGTTAGGGTTAGGGTAGGGGTTAGGGTTAGGGTACGTGTTAGGGTTAGGGTAGTTATTAAACCTATCCCACTCTCTAGACACCCCTTAGCACGTAAAGGTATATTATTTGGGGCTCCAGCCATGGAGAAGAATTTAGACACTGGGATAAGATAAGGAACACACCCATTATAAAGAAATCACATTAGGATTCTCTTTTTAAGCTGTTCCTTAAAACACTAGTGCTTAGGAAATCTATTGGAGGCAGAAGCAGTCAAGGGTAGCCTAGGGTTAGGGTTAGGCTTAGGGTTAGGCTTAGGGTACGGCTTAGGATACGGGTTCGGGGAGGGGTGCGGGTACGGCGTAGGGTATGGGTTAGGGTTAGGGTTAGGGTTAGTGTTAGGGTTAGGGCTCGGTTTAGGGTACGGGTTAGGATTAGGGTACGTGTTAGGGTTAGGGTAGGGGTTAGGGTTAGGGTACGCGTTAGGGTTAGGGTAGTTATTAAACCTATCCCACTCTCTAGACACTCCTTAGCACGTAAAGGAATATTATTTGGGGGTCCAGCCATGGAGAAAAGTTTAGACACTGGGATAAGGACCACACCCATTACAAAGAAATCACATTAGGATTCTCTTTTTAAGCTGTTCCTTAAAACACTAGTGCTTAGGAAATCTATTGGAGGCAGAAGCAGTCAAGGGTAGCCTAGGGTTAGGGTTAGGCTTAGGGTTAGGCTTAGGGTACGGCTTAGGGTACGGATTCGGGGAGGGGTGCGTGTACGGCGTAGGGTATGGGTTAGGGTTAGGGTTAGGGTTAGTGATAGGGTTAGGGCTCCGTTTAGGGTACGGGTTAGGATTAGGGTACGTGTTAGGGTTAGGGTAGGGGTTAGGGTTAGGGTACGCGATAGGGTTAGGGTAGTTATTAAACCTATCCCACTCTCTAGATACCCCTTAGCACGTAAAGAAATATTATATGGGGGTCCAGCCATGGAGAAGAGTTTAGACACTGGGATAAGATAAGGAACACACCCATTATAAAGAAATCACATTAGGATTCTCTTTTTAAGCTGTTCCTTAAAACACTAGTGCTTAGGAAATCTATTGGAGGCAGAAGCAGTCAAGGGTAGCCTAGGGTTAGGGTTAGGCTTAGGGTTAGGCTTAGGGTACGGCTTAGGGTACGGGTTCGGGGAGGGGTGCGGGTACGGCGTAGGGTATGCGTTAGGGTTAGGGTTAGGGTTAGTGATAGGGTTAGGGCTCGGTTTAGGGTACGGGTTAGGATTAGGGTACCTGTTAGGGTTAGGGTAGGGGTTAGGATTAGGGTACGCGTTAGGGTTAGGGTAGTTATTAAACCTATCCCACTCTCTAGATACCCCTTACCACGTAAAGGAATATTATTTGGGGTTCCAGCCATGGAGAAGAGTTTAGACACTGGGATAAGGTAAGGAACACACCCATTATAAAGAAATCACATTAGGATTCTCTTTTTAAGCTGTTCCTTAAAACACTAGTGCTTAGGAAATCTACTGGATGCAGAAGCAGTCAAGGGTAGCCTAGGGTTAGGGTTAGGCTTAGGGTTAGGGTTAGGGTACGGCTTAGGGTACGGGTTCGGTGAGGGGTGCGGGTACGGCATAGGGTATGGGTTAGGGTTAGGGTTAGGGTTAGTGTTAGGGTTAGGGCTCGGTTTAGAGTACGGGTTAGGAATAGGGTACGTGTTAGGGTTAGGGTAGGGGTTAGGGTTAGGGTACGTGTTAGGGTTAGGGTAGTTATTAAACCTATCCCACTCTCTAGACACTCCTTAGCACGTAAAGGTATATTAATTGGGGCTCCAGCTATGGAGAAGAGTCTAGACACTGGGATAAGATAAGGAACACACCCATTGTAAAGAAATCACATTAGGATTCTCTTTTTAAGCTGTTCCTTAAAACACTAGTGCTTAGGAAATCTATTGGCGGCAGAAGCAGTCAAGGGTAGCCTAGGGTTAGGGTTAGGCTTAGGGTTAGGCTTAGGGTACGGCTTAGGGTACGGGTTCGGGGAGGGGTGCGGGTACGGCATAGGGTATGGGTTAGGGTTAGGGTTAGGGTTAGTGTTAGGGTTAGGGCTCGGTTTAGGGTACGGGTTACGATTAGGGTACGTGTTAGGGTTAGGGTAGGGGTTAGGGTTAGGGTACGCGTTAGGGTTAGGGTAGTTATTAAACCTATCCCACTCTCTAGATACCCCTTAGCACGTAAAGGAATATTATTTGGGGGTCCAGCCATGGAGAAGAGTTTAGACACTAGGATAAGATACGGAACACACCCATTATAAAGAAATCACATTAGGATTCTCTTTTTAAGCTGTTCCTTAAAACACTAGTGCTTAGGAAATCTATTGGAGGCAGAAGCATTCAAGGGTAGCCTAGGGTTAGGGTTAGGCTTAGGGTTAGTGTTAGGGTACGGCTTAGGGTACGGATTCGGGGAGGGGTGCGTGTACGGCGTAGGGTATGGGTTAGGGTTAGGGTTAGGGTTAGTGATAGGGTTAGGGCTCGGTTTAGGGTACGGGTTAGGATTAGGGTACGTGTTAGGGTTAGGGTAGGGTTTAGGGTTAGGGTACGCGTTAGGGTTAGGGTAGTTATTAAACCTATCCCACTCTCTAGATACCCCTTAGCACGTAAAGGAATATTATTTGGGGGTCCAGCCATGGAGAAGAGTTTAGACACTGGGATAAGATAAGGAACACACCCATTATAAAAAATCACATTAGGATTCTCTTTTTAAGCTGTTTCTTAAAACACTAGTGCTTAGGAAATCTATTGGAGGCAGAAGCAGTCAAGGGTAGCCTAGGGTTAGGGTTAGGCTTAGGGTTAGGCTTAGGATACGGCTTAGGGTACGGGTTCGGGGAGCGGTGCGGGTACGGCGTAGGGTATGGGTTAGGGTTAGGGTTAGTGTTAGGGTTAGGGCTCGGTTTAGGGTACGGGTTAGGATTAGGGTACGTGTTAGGGATAGGGTAGGGGTTAGGGTTAGGGTACGCGTTAGGGTTAGGGTAGTTATTAAACCTATCCCACTCTCTAGATACCCCTTACCACGTAAAGGAATATTATTTGGGGGTCCAGCCATGGAGAAGAGTTTAGACACTGGGATAAGGACCACACCCATTACAAAGAAATCACATTAGGATTCTCTTTTTAAGCTGTTCCTTAAAACACTAGTGCTTAGGAAATCTATTGGAGGCAGAAGCAGTCAAGGGTAGCCTAGGGTTAGGGTTAGGCTTAGGGTTAGGCTTAGGGTACGGCTTAGGGTACGGGTTCGGGGAGGGGTGCGGGTACGGCATAGGGTATGGGTTAGGGTTAGGGTTAGGGTTAGTGTTAGGGTTAGGGCTCGGTTTAGGGTACGGGTTAGGATTAGGGTACGTGTTAGGGTTAGGGTAGGGGTTAGGGTTAGGGTACGCGTTAGGGTTAGGGTAGTTATTAAACCTATCCCACTCTCTAGATACCCCTTAGCACGTAAAGGAATATTATTTGGGGGTCCAGCCATGGAGAAGAGTTTAGACACTAGTATAAGATAAGGAACACACTCATTATAAAGAAATCACATTAGGATTCTCTTTTTATGCTGTTCCTTAAAACACTAGTGCTTAGGAAATCTACTGGAGGCAGAAGCAGTCAAGGGTAGCCTAGGGTTAGGGTTAGGCTTAGGGTTAGGCTTAGGGTACGGCTTAGGATACGGGTTCGGGGAGGGGTGCGGGTACGGCGTAGGGTATGGGTTAGGGTTAGGGTTAGGGTTAGTGTTAGGGTTAGGGCTCGGTTTAGGGTACGGGTTAGGATTAGGGTACGTGTTAGGGTTAGGGTAGGGGTTAGGGTTAGGGTACGCGTTAGGGTTAGGGTAGTTATTAAACCTATCCCACTCTCTAGACACTCCTTAGCACGTAAAGGAATATTATTTGGGGGTCCAGCCATGGAGAAGAGTTTAGACACTGGGATAAGATAAGGAACACACCCATTACAAAGAAATCACATTAGGATTCTCTTTTTAAGCTGTTCCTTAAAACACTAGTGCTTAGGAAATCTATTGGAGGCAGAAGCAGTCAAGGGTAGCCTAGGGTTAGGGTTAGGCTTAGGGTTAGGCTTAGGGTACGGCTTAGGGTACGGGTTCGGGGAGGGGTGCGGGTACGGCGTAGGGTATGGGTTAGGGTTAGGGTTAGGGTTAGTGTTAGGGTTAGGGCTCGGTTTAGGGTACGGGTTAGGATTAGGTTACGTGTTAGGGTTAGGGTAGGGGTTAGGGTTAGGGTACGTGTTAGGGTTAGGGTAGTTATTAAACCTATCCCACTCTCTAGACACTCCTTAGCACGTAAAGGAATATTATTTGGGGGTCCAGCCATGGAGAAAAGTTTAGACACTGGGATAAGGACCACACCCATTACAAAGAAATCACATTAGGATTCTCTTTTTAACCTGTTCCTTAAAACACTAGTGCTTAGGAAATCTATTGGAGGCAGAAGCAGTCAAGGGTAGCCTAGGGTTAGGGTTAGGCTTAGGGTTAGGCTTAGGGTACGGCTTAGGGTACGGATTCGGGGAGGGGTGCGTGTACGGCGTAGGGTATGGGTTAGGGTTAGGGTTAGGGTTAGTGATACGGTTAGGGCTCGGTTTAGGGTACGGGTTAGGATTAGGGTACGTGTTAGGGTTAGGGTAGGGGTTAGGGTTAGGGTACGCGAAAGGGTTAGGGTAGTTATTAAACCTATCCCACTCTCTAGATACCCCTTAGCACGTAAAGAAATATTATATGGGGGTCGAGCCATGGAGAAGAGTTTAGACACTGGGATAAGATAAGGAACACACCCATAATAAAGAAATCACATTAGGATTCTCTTTTTAAGCTGTTCCTTAAAACACTAGTGCTTAGGAAATCTATTGGAGGCAGAAGCAGTCAAGGGTAGCCTAGGGTTAGGGTTAGGCTTAGGGTTAGGCTTAGGGTATGGCTTAGGGTACGGGTTCGGGTAGGGGTGCGGGTACGGCGTAGGGTATGCGTTAGGGTTAGGGTTAGGGTTAGTGATAGGGTTAGGGCTCGGTTTAGGGTACGGGTTAGGATTAGGGTACGTGTTAGGGTTAGGGTAGGGGTTAGGATTAGGGTACGCGTTAGGGTTAGGGTAGTTATTAAACCTATCCCACTCTCTAGATACCCCTTAGCACGTAAAGGAATATTATTTGGGGTTCCAGCCATGGAGAAGAGTTTAGACACTGGGATAAGGTAAGGAACACACCCATTATAAAGAAATCACATTAGGATTCTCTTTTTAAGCTGTTCCTTAAAACACTGGTGCTTAGGAAATCTACTGGATGCAGAAGCAGTCAAGGGTAGCCTAGGGTTAGGGTTAGGCTTAGGGTTAGGGTTAGGGTACGGCTTAGGGTACGGGTTCGGTGAGGGGTGCGGGTACGGCATAGGGTATGGGTTAGGGTTAGGGTTAGGGTTAGTGTTAGGGTTAGGGCTCGGTTTAGGGTACGGGTTAGGAATAGGGTACGTGTTAGGGTTAGGGTAGGGGTTAGGGTTAGGGTACGTGTTAGGGTTAGGGTAGTTATTAAACCTATCCCACTCTCTAGACACTCCTTAGCACGTAAAGGTATATTATTTGGGGCTCCAGCTATGGAGAAGAGTCTAGACACTGGGATAAGATAAGGAACACACCCATTATAAAGAAATCACATTAGGATTCTCTTTTTAAGCTGTTCCTTAAAACACTAGTGCTTAGGAAATCTATTGGCGGCAGAAGCAGTCAAGGGTAGCCTAGGGTTAGGGTTAGGCTTAGGGTTAGGCTTAGGGTACGGCTTAGGGTACGGGTTCGGGGAGGGGTGCGGGTACGGCGTAGGGTATGGGTTAGGGTTAGGGTTAGGGTTAGTGTTAGGGTTAGGGCTCGGTTTAGGGTACGGGTTACGATTAGGGTACGTGTTAGGGTTAGGGTAGGGGTTAGGGTTAGGGTACGCGTTAGGGTTAGGGTAGTTATTAAACCTATCCCACTCTCTAGATACCCCTTAGCACGTAAAGGAATATTATTTGGGGGTCCAGCCATGGAGAAGAGTTTAGACACTAGGATAAGATACGGAACACACCCATTATAAAGAAATCACATTAGGATTCTCTTTTTAAGCTGTTCCTTAAAACACTAGTGCTTAGGAAATCTATTGGAGGCAGAAGCATTCAAGGGTAGCCTAGGGTTAGGGTTAGGCTTAGGGTTAGTGTTAGGGTACGGCTTAGGGTACGGATTCGGGGAGGGGTGCGTGTACGGCCTAGGGTATGGGTTAGCGTTAGGGTTAGGGTTAGTGATAGGGTTAGGGCTCGGTTTAGGGTACGGGTTAGGATTAGGGTACGTGTTAGGGTTAGGGTAGGGGTTAGGGTTAGGGTACGCGTTAGGGTTAGGGTAGTTATTAAACCTATCCCACTCTCTAGATACCCCTTAGCACGTAAAGGAATATTATTTGGGGGTCCAGCCATGGAGAAGAGTTTAGACACTGGGATAAGATAAGGAACACACCCATTATAAAAAATCACATTAGGATTCTCTTTTTAAGCTGTTTCTTAAAACACTAGTGCTTAGGAAATCTATTGGAGGCAGAAGCAGTCAAGGGTAGCCTAGGGTTAGGGTTAGGCTTAGGGTTAGGCTTAGGATACGGCTTAGGTTACGGGTTCGGGGAGGGGTTCGGGTACGGCGTAGGGTATGGGTTAGGGTTAGGGTTAGGGTTAGTGTTAGGGTTAGGGCTCGGTTTAGGGTACGGGTTAGGATTAGGGTACGTGTTAGGGTTAGGGTAGGGGTTAGGGTTAGGGTACGCGTTAGGGTTAGGGTAGTTATTAAACCTATCCCACTCTCTAGATACCCCTTAGCACGTAAAGGAATATTATTTGGGGGTCCAGCCATGGAGAAGAGTTTAGACACTAGGATAAGATAAGGAACACACCCATTATAAAGAAATCACATTAGGATTCTCTTTTTATGCTGTTCCTTAAAACACTAGTGCTTAGGAAATCTATTGGAGGCAGAAGCAGTCAAGGGTAGCCTAGGGTTAGGGTTAGGCTTAGGGTTAGGCTTAGGGTACGGCTTAGGATACGGGTTCGGGGAGGGGTGCGGGTACGGCGTAGGGTATGGGTTAGGGTTAGGGTTAGGGTTAGTGTTAGGGTTAGGGCTCGGTTTAGGGTACGGGTTAGGATTAGGGTACTTGTTAGGGTTAGGGTAGGGGTTAGGGTTAGGGTACGTGTTAGGGTTAGGGTAGTTATTAAACCTATCCCACTCTCTAGACACTCCTTAGCACGTAAAGGAATATTATTTGGGGGTCCAGCCATGGAGAAGAGTTTAGACACTGGGATAAGGACCACACCCATTACAAAGAAATCACATTAGGATTCTCTTTTTAAGCTGTTCCTTAAAACACTAGTGCTTAGGAAATCTATTGGAGGCAGAAGCAGTCAAGGGTAGCCTAGGGTTAGGGTTAGGCTTAGGGTTAGGCTTAGGGTACGGCTTAGGGTACGGGTTCGGGGAGGGGTGCGGGTACGGCATAGGGTATGGGTTAGGGTTAGGGTTAGGGTTAGTGTTAGGGTTAGGGCTCGGTTTAGGGTACGGGTTAGGATTAGGGTACGTGTTAGGGTTAGGGTAGGGGTTAGGGTTAGGGTACGCGTTAGGGTTAGGGTAGTTATTAAACCTATCCCACTCTCTAGATACCCCTTAGCACGTAAAGGAATATTATTTGGGGGTCCAGCCATGGAGAAGAGTTTAGACACTAGTATAAGATAAGGAACACACCCATTATAAAGAAATCACATTAGGATTCTCTTTTTATGCTGTTCCTTAAAACACTAGTGCTTAGGAAATCTATTGGAGGCAGAAGCAGTCAAGGGTAGCCTAGGGTTAGGGTTAGGCTTAGGGTTAGGCTTAGGGTACGGCTTAGGATACGGGTTCGGGGAGGGGTGCGGGTACGGCGTAGGGTATGGGTTAGGGTTAGGGTTAGGGTTAGTGTTAGGGTTAGGGCTCGGTTTAGGGTACGGGTTAGGATTAGGGTACGTGTTAGGGTTAGGGTAGGGGTTAGGGTTAGGGTACGCGTTAGGGTTAGGGTAGTTATTAAACCTATCCCACTCTCTAGACACTCCTTAGCACGTAAAGGAATATTATTTGGGTGTCCAGCCATGGAGAAGAGTTTAGACACTGGGATAAGATAAGGAACACACCCATTACAAAGAAATCACATTAGGATTCTCTTTTTAAGCTGTTCCTTAAAACACTAGTGCTTAGGAAATCTATTGGAGGCAGAAGAAGTCAAGGGTAGCCTAGGGTTAGGGTTAGGCTTAGGGTTAGGCTTAGGGTACGGCTTAGGGTACGGGTTCGGGGAGGGTTTCGGGTACGGCGTAGGGTATGGGTTAGGGTTAGGGTTAGGGTTAGTGTTAGGGTTAGGGCTCGGTTTAGGGTACGGGTTAGGATTAGGGTACTTGTTAGGGTTAGGGTAGGGGTTAGGGTTAGGGTACGCGTTAGGGTTAGGGTAGTTATTAAACCTATCCCACTCTCTAGATACCCCTTAGCACGTAAAGGAATATTATTTGGGGGTCCAGCCATGGAGAAGAGTTTAGACACTAGGATAAGATAAGGAACACACCCATTATAAAGAAATCACATTAGGATTCTCTTTTTAAGCTCTTCCTTAAAACACTAGTGCTTAGGAAATCTATTGGAGGCAGAAGCAGTCAAGGGTAGCCTAGGGTTAGGGTTAGGCTTAGGGTTAGGGTTAGGGTACGGCTTAGGATACGGGTTCGGGTAGGGGTGCGGGTACGGCGTAGAGTATGGGTTAGGGTTAGGGTTAGTGTTAGTGATAGGGTTAGGTCTCGGTTTAGGGTACGGGTTAGGATTAGGGTACGTGTTAGGGTTAGGGTAGGGGTTAGGGTTAGGGTACGCGTTAGGGTTAGGGTAGTTATTAAGCCTATCCAACTCTCTAGGTACCCCTTAGCACGTAAAGGAATATTATTTGGGGGTCCAGCCATGGAGAAGAGTTTAGACACTGGGATAAGATAAGGAACACACCCATTATAAAGAAATCACATTAGGATTCTCTTTTTATGCTGTTCCTTAAAACACTAGTGCTTAGGAAATCTATTGGAGGCAGAAGCAGTCAAGGGTAGCCTAGGGTTAGGGTTAGGCTTAGGGTTAGGCTTAGGGTACGGCTTAGGATACGGGTTCGGGGAGGGGTGCGGGTACGGCGTAGGGTATGGGTTAGGGTTAGGGTTAGGGTTAGTGTTAGGGTTAGGGCTCGGTTTAGGGTACGGGTTAGGATTAGGGTACGTGTTAGGGTGAGGGTAGGGGTTAGGGTTAGGGTACGCGTTAGGGTTAGGGTAGTTATTAAACCTATCCCACTCTCTAGACACTCCTTAGCACGTAAAGGAATATTATTTGGGGGTCCAGCCATGGAGAAGAGTTTAGACACTGGGATAAGATAAGGAACACACCCATTACAAAGAAATCACATTAGGATTCTCTTTTTAAGCTGTTCCTTAAAACACTAGTGCTTAGGAAATCTATTGGAGGCAGAAGCAGTCAAGGGTAGCCTAGGGTTAGGGTTAGGCTTAGGGTTAGGCTTAGGGTACGGCTTAGGGTACGGGTTCGGGGAGGGTTTCGGGTACGGCGTAGGGTATGGGTTAGGGTTAGGGTTAGGGTTAGTGTTAGGGTTAGGGCTCGGTTTAGGGTACGGGTTAGGATTAGGGTACTTGTTAGGGTTAGGGTAGGGGTTAGGGTTAGGGTACGCGTTAGGGTTAGGGTAGTTATTAAACCTATCCCACTCTCTAGATACCCCTTAGCACGTAAAGGAATATTATTTGGGGGTCCAGCCATGGAGAAGAGTTTAGACACTAGGATAAGATAAGGAACACACCCATTATAAAGAAATCACATTAGGATTCTCTTTTTAAGCTCTTCCTTAAAACACTAGTGCTTAGGAAATCTATTGGAGGCAGAAGCAGTCAAGGGTAGCCTAGGGTTAGGGTTAGGCTTAGGGTTAGGGTTAGGGTACGGCTTAGGATACGGGTTCGGGTAGGGGTGCGGGTACGGCGTAGAGTATGGGTTAGGGTTAGGGTTAGTGTTAGTGATAGGGTTAGGTCTCGGTTTAGGGTACGGGTTAGGATTAGGGTACGTGTTAGGGTTAGGGTAGGGGTTAGGGTTAGGGTACGCGTTAGGGTTAGGGTAGTTATTAAGCCTATCCAACTCTCTAGGTACCCCTTAGCACGTAAAGGAATATTATTTGGGGGTCCAGCCATGGAGAAGAGTTTAGACACTGGGATAAGATAAGGAACACACCCATTATAAAGAAATCACATTAGAATTCTCTTTTTATGCTGTTCCTTAAAACACTAGTGCTTAGGAAATCTATTGGAGGCAGAAGCAGTCAAGGGTAGCCTAGGGTTAGGGTTAGGCTTAGGGTTAGGCTTAGGGTACGGCTTAGGATACGGGTTCGGGGAGGGGTGCGGGTACGGCGTAGGGTATGGGTTAGGGTTAGGGTTAGGGTTAGTGTTAGGGTTAGGGCTCGGTTTAGGGTACGGGTTAGGATTAGGGTAGGTGTTAGGGTTAGGGTAGGGGTTAGGGTTAGGGTACGCGTTAGGGTTAGGGTAGTTATTAAACCTATCCCACTCTCTAGACACTCCTTAGCACGTAAAGGAATATTATTTGGGGGTCCAGCCATGGAGAAGAGTTTAGACACTGGGATAAGATAAGGAACAAACCCATTACAAAGAAATCACATTAGGATTCTCTTTTTAAGCTGTTCCTTAAAACACTAGTGCTTAGGAAATCTATTGGAGGCAGAAGCAGTCAAGGGTAGCCTAGGGTTAGGGTTAGGCTTAGGGTTAGGCTTAGGGTACGGCTTAGGGTACGGGTTCGGGGAGGGTTTCGGGTACGGCGTAGGGTATGGGTTAGGGTTAGGGTTAGGGTTAGTGTTAGGGTTAGGGCTCGGTTTAGGGTACGGTTTAGGATTAGGGTACTTGTTAGGGTTAGGGTAGGGGTTAGGGTTAGGGTACGCGTTAGGGTTAGGGTAGTTATTAAACCTATCCCACTCTCTAGATACCCCTTAGCACGTAAAGGAATATTATTTGGGGGTCCAGCCATGGAGAAGAGTTTAGACACTAGGATAAGATAAGGAACACACCCATTATAAAGAAATCACATTAGGATTCTCTTTTTAAGCTCTTCCTTAAAACACTAGTGCTTAGGAAATCTATTGGAGGCAGAAGCAGTCAAGGGTAGCCTAGGGTTAGGGTTAGGCTTAGGGTTAGGGTTAGGGTACGGCTTAGGATACGGGTTCGGGTAGGGGTGCGGGTACGGCGTAGAGTATGGGTTAGGGTTAGGGTTAGTGTTAGTGATAGGGTTAGGTCTCGGTTTAGGGTACGGGTTAGGATTAGGGTACGTGTTAGGGTTAGGGTAGGGGTTAGGGTTAGGGTACGCGTTAGGGTTAGGGTAGTTATTAAGCCTATCCAACTCTCTAGGTACCCCTTAGCACGTAAAGGAATATTATTTGGGGGTCCAGCCATGGAGAAGAGTTTAGACACTGGGATAAGATAAGGAACACACCCATTATAAAGAAATCACATTAGGATTCTCTTTTTATGCTGTTCCTTAAAACACTAGTGCTTAGGAAATCTATTGGAGGCAGAAGCAGTCAAGGGTAGCCTAGGGTTAGGGTTAGGCTTAGGGTTAGGCTTAGGGTACGGCTTAGGATACGGGTTCGGGGAGGGGTGCGGGTACGGCGTAGGGTATGGGTTAGGGTTAGGGTTAGGGTTAGTGTTAGGGTTACGGCTCGGTTTAGGGTACGGGTTAGGATTAGGGTACGTGTTTGGGTTAGGGTAGGGGTTAGGGTTAGGGTACGCGTTAGGGTTAGGGTAGTTATTAAACCTATCCCACTCTCTAGACACTCCTTAGCACGTAAAGGAATATTATTTGGGGGTCCAGCCATGGAGAAGAGTTTAGACACTGGGATAAGATAAGGAACACACCCATTACAAAGAAATCACATTAGGATTCTCTTTTTAAGCTGTTCCTTAAAACACTAGTGCTTAGGAAATCTATTGGAGGCAGAAGCAGTCAAGGGTAGCCTAGGGTTAGGGTTAGGCTTAGGGTTAGGCTTAGGGTACGGGTTCGGGGAGGGTTTCGGGTACGGCGTAGGGTATGGGTTAGGGTTAGGGTTAGGGTTAGTGTTAGGGTTAGGGCTCGGTTTAGGGTACGGGTTAGGATTAGGGTACTTGTTAGGGTTAGGGTAGGGGTTAGGGTTAGGGTACGCGTTAGGGTTAGGGTAGTTATTAAACCTATCCCACTCTCTAGATACCCCTTAGCACGTAAAGGAATATTATTTGGGGGTCCAGCCATGGAGAAGAGTTTAGACACTAGGATAAGATAAGGAACACACCCATTATAAAGAAATCACATTAGGATTCTCTTTTTAAGCTCTTCCTTAAAACACTAGTGCTTAGGAAATCTATTGGAGGCAGAAGCAGTCAAGGGTAGCCTAGGGTTAGGGTTAGGCTTAGGGTTAGGGTTAGGGTACGGCTTAGGATACGGGTTCGGGTAGGGGTGCGGGTACGGCGTAGATTATGGGTTAGGGTTAGGGTTAGTGTTAGTGATAGGGTTAGGTCTCGGTTTAGGTTACGGGTTAGGATTAGGGTACGTGTTAGGGTTAGGGTAGGGGTTAGGGTTAGGGTACGCGTTAGGGTTAGGGTAGTTATTAAGCCTATCCAACTCTCTAGGTACCCCTTAGCACGTAAAGGAATATTATTTGGGGGTCCAGCCATGGAGAAGAGTTTAGACACTGGGATAAGATAAGGAACACACCCATTATAAAGAAATCACATTAGGATTCTCTTTTTAAGCTGTTCCTTAACACACTAGTGCTTAGGAAATCTATTGGAGGCAGAAGCAGTCAAGGGTAGCCTAGTGTTAGGTTTAGGCTTAGGGTAAGGTTTAGGGTACGGCTTAGGGTACGGGTTCGGGGAGGGCTGCGGGTACGGCGTAGGGTATGGGTTAGGGTTAAGGTTAGGGTTAGTGTTAGGGTTAGGGCTCGGTTTAGGGTACGGGTTAGGAATAGGGTACGTGTTAGGGTTAGGGTAGGGGTTAGGGTTAGGGTACGTGTTAGGGTTAGGGTAGTTATTAAACCTATCCCACTCTCTAGACACTCCTTAGCACGTAAAGGTATATTATTTGGGGCTCCAGCTATGGAGAAGAGTCTAGACACTGGGATAAGATAAGGAACACACCCATTATAAAGAAATCACATTAGGATTCTCTTTTTAAGCTGTTCCTTAAAACACTAGTGCTTAGGAAATCTATTGGCGGCAGAAGCAGTCAAGGGTAGCCTAGGGTTAGGGTTAGGCTTAGGGTTAGGCTTAGGGTACGGCTTAGGGTACGGGTTCGGGGAGGGGTGCGGGTACGGCGTAGGGTATGGGTTAGGGTTAGGGTTAGGGTTAGTGTTAGGGTTAGGGCTCGGTTTAGGGTACGGGTTACGATTAGGGTACGTGTTAGGGTTAGGGTAGGGGTTAGGGTTAGGGTACGCGTTAGGGTTAGGGTAGTTATTAAACCTATCCCACTCTCTAGATACCCCTTAGCACGTAAAGGAATATTATTTGGGGGTCCAGCCATGGAGAAGAGTTTAGACACTAGGATAAGATACGGAACACACCCATTATAAAGAAATCACATTAGGATTCTCTTTTTAAGCTGTTCCTTAAAACACTAGTGCTTAGGAAATCTATTGGAGGCAGAAGGATTCAAGGGTAGCCTAGGGTTAGGGTTAGGCTTAGGGTTAGTGTTAGGGTACGGCTTAGGGTACGGATTCGGGGAGGGGTGCGTGTACGGCGTAGGGTATGGGTTAGGGTTAGGGTTAGGGTTAGTGATAGGGTTAGGGCTCGGTTTAGGGTACGGGTTAGGATTAGGGTACGTGTTAGGGTTAGGGTAGGGTTTAGGGTTAGGGTACGCGTTAGGGTTAGGGTAGTTATTAAACCTATCCCACTCTCTAGATACCCCTTAGCACGTAAAGGAATATTATTTGGGGGTCCAGCCATGGAGAAGAGTTTAGACACTGGGATAAGATAAGGAACACACCCATTATAAAGAAATCACATTAGGATTCTCTTTTTAAGCTGTTTCTTAAAACACTAGTCCTTAGGAAATCTATTGGAGGCAGAAGCAGTCAAGGGTAGCCTAGGGTTAGGGTTAGGCTTAGGGTTAGGCTTAGGATACGGCTTAGGGTACGGGTTCGGGGAGGGGTGCGGGTACGGCGTAGGGTATGGGTTAGGGTTAGGGTTAGGGTTAGTGTTAGGGTTAGGGCTCGGTTTAGGGTACGGGTTAGGATTAGGGTACGTGTTAGGGTTAGGGTAGGGGTTAGGGTTAGGGTACGCGTTAGGGTTAGGGTAGTTATTAAACCTATCCCACTCTCTAGATACCCCTTAGCACGTAAAGGAATATTATTTGGGGGTCCAGCCATGGAGAAGAGTTTAGACACTAGGATAAGATAAGGAACACACCCATTATAAAGAAATCACATTAGGATTCTCTTTTTATGCTGTTCCTTAAAACACTAGTGCTTAGGAAATTTATTGGAGGCAGAAGCAGTCAAGGGTAGCCTAGGGTTAGGGTTAGGCTTAGGGTTAGGCTTAGGGTACGGCTTAGGATACGGGTTCGGGGAGGGGTGCGGGTACGGCGTAGGGTATGGGTTAGGGTTAGGGTTAGGGTTAGTGTTAGGGTTAGGGCTCGGTTTAGGGTACGGGTTAGGATTAGGGTACGTGTTAGGGTTAGGGTAGGGGTTAGGGTTAGGGTACGTGTTAGGGTTAGGGTAGTTATTAAACCTATCCCACTCTCTAGACACCCCTTAGCACGTAAAGGTATATTATTTGGGGCTCCAGCCATGGAGAAGAATTTAGACACTGGGATAAGATAAGGAACACACCCATTATAAAGAAATCACATTAGGATTCTCTTTTTAAGCTGTTCCTTAAAACACTAGTGCTTAGGAAATCTATTGGAGGCAGAAGCAGTCAAGGGTAGCCTAGGGTTAGGGTTAGGCTTAGGGTTAGGCTTAGGGTACGGCTTAGGATACGGGTTCGGGGAGGGGTGCGGGTACGGCGTAGGGTATGGGTTAGGGTTAGGGTTAGGGTTAGTGTTAGGGTTAGGGCTCGGTTTAGGGTACGGGTTAGGATTAGGGTACGTGTTAGGGTTAGGGTAGGGGTTAGGGTTAGGGTACGGGTTAGGGTTAGGGTAGTTATTAAACCTATCCCACTCTCTAGACACTCCTTAGCACGTAAAGGAATATTATTTGGGGGTCCAGCCATGGAGAAAAGTTTAGACACTGGGATAAGGACCACACCCATTACAAAGAAATCACATTAGGATTCTCTTTTTAAGCTGTTCCTTAAAACACTAGTGCTTAGGAAATCTATTGGAGGAAGAAGCAGTCAAGGGTAGCCTAGGGTTAGGGTTAGGCTTAGGGTTAGGCTTAGGGTACGGCTTAGGGTACGGATTCGGGGAGGGGTGCGTGTACGGCGTAGGGTATGGGTTAGGGTTAGGGTTAGGGTTAGTGATAGGGTTAGGGCTCCGTTTAGGGTACGGGTTAGGATTAGGGTACGAGTTAGGGTTAGGGTAGGGGTTAGGGTTAGGGTACGCGATAGGGTTAGGGTAGTTATTAAATCTATCCCACTCTCTAGATACCCCTTAGCACGTAAAGAAATATAATATGGGGGTCCAGCCATGGAGAAGAGTTTAGACACTGGGATAAGATAAGGAACACACCCATTATAAAGAAATCACATTAGGATTCTCTTTTTAAGCTCTTCCTTAAAACACTAGTGCTTAGGAAATCTACTGGATGCAGAAGCAGTCAAGGGTAGCCTAGGGTTAGGGTTAGGCTTAGGGTTAGGGTTAGGGTACGGCTTAGGGTACGGGTTTGGTGAGGGGTGCGGGTACGGCATAGGGTATGGGTTAGGATTAGGGTTAGGGTTAGTGTTAGGGTTAGGGCTCGGTTTAGGGTACGGGTTAGGAATAGGGTACGTGTTAGGGTTAGGGTAGGGGTTAGGGTTAGGGTACGTGTTAGGGTTAGGGTAGTTATTAAACCTATCCCACTCTCTAGACACTCCTTAGCACGTAAAGGTATATTATTTGGGGCTCCAGCTATGGAGAAGAGTCTAGACACTGGGATAAGATAAGGAACACACCCATTATAAAGAAATCACATTAGGATTCTCTTTTTAAGCTGTTCCTTAAAACACTAGTGCTTAGGAAATCTATTGGAGGCAGAAGCAGTCAAGGGTAGCCTAGGGTTAGGGTTAGGCTTAGGGTTAGGCTTAGGGTATGGCTTAGGGTACGGGTTCGGGGAGGGGTGCGGGTACGGCGTAGGGTATGCGTTAGGGTTAGGGTTAGGGTTAGTGATAGGGTTAGGGCTCGGTTTAGGGTACGGGTTAGGATTAGGGTACGTGTTAGGGTTAGGGTAGGGGTTAGGATTAGGGTACGCGTTAGGGTTAGGGTAGTTATTAAACCTATCCCACTCTCTAGATACCCCTTAGCACGTAAAGGAATATTATTTGGGGTTCCAGCCATGGAGAAGAGTTTAGACACTGGGATAAGGTAAGGAACACACCCATTATAAAGAAATCACATTAGGATTCTCTTTTTAAGCTGTTCCTTAAAACACTAGTGCTTAGGAAATCTACTGGATGCAGAAGCAGTCAAGGGTACCGTAGGGTTAGGGTTAGGCTTAGGGTTAGGGTTAGGGTACGGCTTAGGGTACGGGTTCGGTGAGGGGTGCGGGTACGGCATAGGGTATGGGTTAGGGTTAGGGTTAGGGTTAGTGTTAGGGTTAGGGCTCGGTTTAGGGTACGGGTTAGGAATAGGGTACGTGTTAGGGTTAGGGTAGGGGTTAGGGTTAGGGTACGTGTTAGGGTTAGGGTAGTTATTAAACCTATCCCACTCTCTAGACACTCCTTAGCACGTAAAGGTATATTATTTGGGGCTCCAGCTATGGAGAAGAGTCTAGACACTGGGATAAGATAAGGAACACACCCATTATAAAGAAATCACATTAGGATTCTCTTTTTAACCTGTTCCTTAAAACACTAGTGCTTAGGAAATCTATTGGCGGCAGAAGCAGTCAAGGGTAGCCTAGGGTTAGGGTTAGGCTTAGGGTTAGGCTTAGGGTACGGCTTAGGGTACGGGTTCGGGGAGGGGAGCGGGTACGGCGTAGGGTATGGGTTAGGGTTAGGGTTAGGGTTAGTGTTAGGGTTAGGGCTCGGTTTAGGGTACGGGTTACGATTAGGGTACGTGTTAGGGTTAGGGTAGGGGTTAGGGTTAGGGTACGCGTTAGGGTTAGGGTAGTTATTAAACCTATCCCACTCTCTAGATACCCCTTAGCACGTAAAGGAATATTATTTGGGGGTCCAGCCATGGAGAAGAGTTTAGACACTAGGATAAGATACGGAACACACCCATTATAAAGAAATCACATTAGGATTCTCTTTTTAAGCTGTTCCTTAAAACACTAGTGCTTAGGAAATCTATTGGAGGCAGAAGGATTCAAGGGTAGCCTAGGGTTAGGGTTAGGCTTAGGGTTAGTGTTAGGGTACGGCTTAGGGTACGGATTCGGGGAGGGGTGCGTGTACGGCGTAGGGTATGGGTTAGGGTTAGGGTTAGGGTTAGTGTTAGGGTTAGGGCTCGGTTTAGGGTACGGGTTAGGATTAGGGTACGTGTTAGGGTTAGGGTAGGGGTTAGGGTTAGGGTACGCGTTAGGGTTAGGGTAGTTATTAAACCTATCCCACTCTCTAGATACCCCTTAGCACGTAAAGGAATATTATTTGGGGGTCCAGCCATGGAGAAGAGTTTAGACACTGGGATAAGATAAGGAACACACCCATTATAAAGAAATCACATTAGGATTATCTTTTTAAGCTGTTTCTTAAAACACTAGTGCTTAGGAAATCTATTGGAGGCAGAAGCAGTCAAGGGTAGCCTAGGGTTAGGGTTAGGCTTAGGGTTAGGCTTAGGATACGGCTTAGGGTACGGGTTCGGGGAGGGGTGCGGGTACGGCGTAGGGTATGGGTTAGGGTTAGGGTTAGGGTTAGTGTTAGGGTTAGGGCTCGGTTTAGGGTACGGGTTAGGATTAGGGTACGTGTTAGGGTTAGGGTAGGGGTTAGGGTTAGGGTACGCGTTAGGGTTAGGGTAGTTATTAAACCTATCCCACTCTCTAGATACCCCTTAGCACGTAAAGGAATATTATTTGGGGGTCCAGCCATGGAGAAGAGTTTAGACACTAGGATAAGATAAGGAACACACCAATTATAAAGAAATCACATTAGGATTCTCTTTTTATGCTGTTCCTTAAAACACTAGTGCTTAGAAAATCTATTGGAGGCAGAAGCAGTCAAGGGTAGCCTAGGGTTAGGGTTAGGCTTAGGGTTAGGCTTAGGGTACGGCTTAGGATACGGGTTCGGGGAGGGGTGCGGGTACGGCGTAGGGTATGGGTTAGGGTTAGGGTTAGGGTTAGTGTTAGGGTTAGGGCTCGGTTTAGGGTACGGGTTAGGATTAGGGTACGTGTTAGGGTTAGGGTAGGGGTTAGGGTTAGGGTACGTGTTAGGGTTAGGGTAGTTATTAAACCTATCCCACTCTCTAGACACTCCTTAGCACGTAAAGGAATATTATTTGGGGGTCCAGCCATGGAGAAGAGTTTAGACACTGGGATAAGGACCACACCCATTACAAAGAAATCACATTAGGATTCTCTTTTTAAGCTGTTCCTTAAAACACTAGTGCTTAGGAAATCTATTGGAGGCAGAAGCAGTCAAGGGTAGCCTAGGGTTAGGGTTAGGCTTAGGGTTAGGCTTAGGGTACGGCTTAGGGTACGGGTTCGGGGAGGGGTGCGGGTACGGCATAGGGTATGGGTTAGGGTTAGGGTTAGGGTTAGTGTTAGGGTTAGGGCTCGGTTTAGGGTACGGGTTAGGATTAGGGTACGTGTTAGGGTTAGGGTAGGGGTTAGGGTTAGGGTACGCGTTAGGGTTAGGGTAGTTATTAAACCTATCCCACTCTCTAGATACCCCTTAGCACGTAAAGGAATATTATTTGGGGGTCCAGCCATGGAGAAGAGTTTAGACACTAGTATAAGATAAGGAACACACCCATTATAAAGAAATCACATTAGGATTCTCTTTTTATGCTGTTCCTTAAAACACTAGTGCTTAGGAAATCTATTGGAGGCAGAAGCAGTCAAGGGTAGCCTAGGGTTAGGGTTAGGCTTAGGGTTAGGCTTAGGGTACGGCTTAGGATACGGGTTCGGGGAGGGGTGCGGGTACGGCGTAGGGTATGGGTTAGGGTTAGGGTTAGGGTTAGTGTTAGGGTTAGGGCTCGGTTTAGGGTACGGGTTAGGATTAGGGTACGGCTTAGGATACGGGTTCGGGGAGGGGTGCGGGTACGGCGTAGGGTATGGGTTAGGGTTAGGGTTAGGGTTAGTGTTAGGGTTAGGGCTCG
The DNA here is from genome assembly GCF_028023285.1 of Balaenoptera ricei. Classification (NCBI taxonomy): domain Eukaryota; kingdom Metazoa; phylum Chordata; class Mammalia; order Artiodactyla; family Balaenopteridae; genus Balaenoptera; species Balaenoptera ricei. The sequence goes on from NW_026777558.1 coordinate 175,049, forward strand.
GTTTAGGGTACGGGTTAGGATTAGGGTACGTGTTAGGGTTAGGGTAGGGGTTAGGGTTAGGGTACGCATTAGGGTTAGGGTAGTTATTAAACCTATCCCACTCTCTAGACACTCCTTAGCACGTAAAGGAATATTATTTGGGGGTCCAGCCATGGAGAAGAGTTTAGACACTGGGATAAGATAAGGAACACACCCATTACAAAGAAATCACATTAGGATTCTCTTTTTAAGCTGTTCCTTAAAACACTAGTGCTTAGGAAATCTATTGGAGGCAGAAGCAGTCAAGGGTAGCCTAGGGTTAGGGTTAGGCTTAGGGTTAGGCTTAGGGTACGGCTTAGGGTACGGGTTCGGGGAGGGTTTCGGGTACGGCGTAGGGTATGGGTTAGGGTTAGGGTTAGGGTTAGTGTTAGGGTTAGGGCTCGGTTTAGGGTACGGGTTAGGATTAGGGTACTTGTTAGGGTTAGGGTAGGGGTTAGGGTTAGGGTACGCGTTAGGGTTAGGGTAGTTATTAAACCTATCCCACTCTCTAGATACCCCTTAGCACGTAAAGGAATATTATTTGGGGGTCCAGCCATGGAGAAGAGTTTAGACACTAGGATAAGATAAGGAACACACCCATTATAAAGAAATCACATTAGGATTCTCTTTTTAAGCTCTTCCTTAAAACACTAGTGCTTAGGAAATCTATTGGAGGCAGAAGCAGTCAAGGGTAGCCTAGGGTTAGGGTTAGGCTTAGGGTTAGGGTTAGGGTACGGCTTAGGATACGGGTTCGGGTACGGGTGCGGGTACGGCGTAGAGTATGGGTTAGGGTTAGGGTTAGTGTTAGTGATAGGGTTAGGTCTCGGTTTAGGGTACGGGTTAGGATTAGGGTACGTGTTAGGGTTAGGGTAGGGGTTAGGGTTAGGGTACGCGTTAGGGTTAGGGTAGTTATTAAGCCTATCCAACTCTCTAGGTACCCCTTAGCACGTAAAGGAATATTATTTGGGGGTCCAGCCATGGAGAAGAGTTTAGACACTGGGATAAGATAAGGAACACACCCATTACAAAGAAATCACATTAGGATTCTCTTTTTAAGCTGTTCCTTAAAACACTAGTGCTTAGGAAATCTATTGGAGGCAGAAGTATTCAAGGGTAGCCTAGGGTTAGGTTTAGGCTTAGGGTAAGGTTTAGGGTACGGCTTAGGGTATGGGTTCGGGGAGGGGTGCGGGTACGGCGTAGGGTATGGGTTAGGGTTAGGGTTAGGGTTAGTGTTAGGGTTAGGGCTCGGTTTAGGGTACGGGTTAGGAATAGGGTACGTGTTAGGGTTAGGGTAGGGGTTAGGGTTAGGGTACGTGTTAGGGTTAGGGTAGTTATTAAACCTATCCCACTCTCTAGACACCCCTTAGCACGTAAAGGTATATTATTTGGGGCTCCAGCCATGGAGAAGAATTTAGACACTGGGATAAGATAAGGAACACACCCATTATAAAGAAATCACATTAGGATTCTCTTTTTAAGCTGTTCCTTAAAACACTAGTGCTTAGGAAATCTATTGGAGGCAGAAGCAGTCAAGGGTAGCCTAGGGTTAGGGTTAGGCTTAGGGTTAGGCTTAGGGTACGGCTTAGGGTACGGGTTCGGGGAGGGGTGCGGGTACGGCGTAGGGTATGGGTTAGGGTTAGGGTTAGGGTTAGTGTTAGGGTTAGGGCTCGGTTTAGGGTACGGGTTAGGATTAGGGTACGTGTTAGGGTTAGGGTAGGGGTTAGGGTTAGGGTACGCGTTAGGGTTAGGGTAGTTATTAAACCTATCCCACTCTCTAGATACCCCTTAGCACGTAAAGGAATATTATTTGGGGGTCCAGCCATGGAGAAGAGTTTAGACACTAGGATAAGATACGGAACACACCCATTATAAAGAAATCACATTAGGATTCTCTTTTTAAGCTGTTCCTTAAAACACTAGTGCTTAGGAAATCTATTGGAGGCAGAAGCATTCAAGGGTAGCCTAGGGTTAGGGTTAGGCTTAGGGTTAGTGTTAGGGTACGGCTTAGGGTACGGATTCGGGGAGGGGTGCGGGAACGGCGTAGGGTATGGGTTAGGGTTAGGGTTAGGGTTAGTGATAGGGTTAGGACTCGGTTTAGGGTACGGGTTAGAATTAGGGTACGTGTTAGGGTTAGGGTAGGGGTTAGGGTTAGGGTACGCGTTAGGGTTAGGGTAGTTATTAAACCTATCCCACTCTCTAGATACCCCTTAGCACGTAAAGGAATATTATTTGGGGGTCCAGCCATGGAGAAGAGTTTAGACACTGGGATAAGATAAGGAACACACCCATTATAAAGAAATCACATTAGGATTATCTTTTTAAGCTGTTTCTTAAAACACTAGTGCTTAGGAAATCTATTGGAGGCAGAAGCAGTCAAGCGTAGCCTAGGGTTAGGGTTAGGCTTAGGGTTAGGCTTAGGATATGGCTTAGGGTACGGGTTCGGGGAGGGGTGCGGGTACGGCGTAGGGTATGGGTTAGGGTTAGGGTTAGGGTTAGTGTTAGGGTTAGGGCTCGGTTTAGGGTACGGGTTAGGATTAGGGTACGTGTTAGGGTTAGGGTAGGGGTTAGGGTTAGGGTACGCGTTAGGGTTAGGGTAGTTATTAAACCTATCCCACTCTCTAGATACCCCTTAGCACGTAAAGGAATATTATTTGGGGGTCCAGCCATGGAGAAGAGTTTAGACACTAGGATAAGATAAGGAACACACCAATTATAAAGAAATCACATTAGGATTCTCTTTTTATGCTGTTCCTTAAAACACTAGTGCTTAGAAAATCTATTGGAGGCAGAAGCAGTCAAGGGTAGCCTAGGGTTAGGGTTAGGCTTAGGGTTAGGCTTAGGGTACGGCTTAGGATACGGGTTCGGGGAGGGGTGCGGGTACGGCGTAGGGTATGGGTTAGGGTTAGGGTTAGGGTTAGTGTTAGGGTTAGGGCTCGGTTTAGGGTACGGGTTAGGATTAGGGTACGTGTTAGGGTTAGGGTAGGGGTTAGGGTTAGGGTACGTGTTAGGGTTAGGGTAGTTATTAAACCTATCCCACTCTCTAGACACTCCTTAGCACGTAAAGGAATATTATTTGGGGGTCCAGCCATGGAGAAGAGTTTAGACACTGGGATAAGGACCACACCCATTACAAAGAAATCACATTAGGATTCTCTTTTTAAGCTGTTCCTTAAAACACTAGTGCTTAGGAAATCTATTGGAGGCAGAAGCAGTCAAGGGTAGCCTAGGGTTAGGGTTAGGCTTAGGGTTAGGCTTAGGGTACGGCTTAGGGTACGGTTTCGGGGAGGGGTGCGGGTACGGCATAGGGTATGGGTTAGGGTTAGGGTTAGGGTTAGTGTTAGGGTTAGGGCTCGGTTTAGGGTACGGGTTAGGATTAGGGTACGTGTTAGGGTTAGGGTAGGGGTTAGGGTTAGGGTACGCGTTAGGGTTAGGGTAGTTATTAAACCTATCCCACTCTCTAGATACCCCTTAGCACGTAAAGGAATATTATTTGGGGGTCCAGCCATGGAGAAGAGTTTAGACACTAGTATAAGATAAGGAACACACCCATTATAAAGAAATCACATTAGGATTCTCTTTTTATGCTGTTCCTTAAAACACTAGTGCTTAGGAAATCTATTGGAGGCAGAAGCAGTCAAGGGTAGCCTAGGGTTAGGGTTAGGCTTAGGGTTAGGCTTAGGGTACGGCTTAGGATACGGGTTCGGGGAGGGGTGCGGGTACGGCGTAGGGTATGGGTTAGGGTTAGGGTTAGGGTTAGTGTTAGGGTTAGGGCTCGGTTTAGGGTACGGGTTAGGATTAGGGTACGGCTTAGGATACGGGTTCGGGGAGGGGTGCGGGTACGGCGTAGGGTATGGGTTAGGGTTAGGGTTAGGGTTAGTGTTAGGGTTAGGGCTCGGTTTAGGGTACGGGTTAGGATTAGGGTACGTGTTAGGGTTAGGGTAGGGGTTAGGGTTAGGGTACGCATTAGGGTTAGGGTAGTTATTAAACCTATCCCACTCTCTAGACACTCCTTAGCACGTAAAGGAATATTATTTGGGGGTCCAGCCATGGAGAAGAGTTTAGACACTGGGATAAGATAAGGAACACACCCATTACAAAGAAATCACATTAGGATTCTCTTTTTAAGCTGTTCCTTAAAACACTAGTGCTTAGGAAATCTATTGGAGGCAGAAGCAGTCAAGGGTAGCCTAGGGTTAGGGTTAGGCTTAGGGTTAGGCTTAGGGTACGGCTTAGGGTACGGGTTCGGGGAGGGTTTCGGGTACGGCGTAGGGTATGGGTTAGGGTTAGGGTTAGGGTTAGTGTTAGGGTTAGGGCTCGGTTTAGGGTACGGGTTAGGATTAGGGTACTTGTTAGGGTTAGGGTAGGGGTTAGGGTTAGGGTACGCGTTAGGGTTAGGGTAGTTATTAAACCTATCCCACTCTCTAGATACCCCTTAGCACGTAAAGGAATATTATTTGGGGGTCCAGCCATGGAGAAGAGTTTAGACACTAGGATAAGATAAGGAACACACCCATTATAAAGAAATCACATTAGGATTCTCTTTTTAAGCTCTTCCTTAAAACACTAGTGCTTAGGAAATCTATTGGAGGCAGAAGCAGTCAAGGGTAGCCTAGGGTTAGGGTTAGGCTTAGGGTTAGGGTTAGGGTACGGCTTAGGATACGGGTTCGGGTACGGGTGCGGGTACGGCGTAGAGTATGGGTTAGGGTTAGGGTTAGTGTTAGTGATAGGGTTAGGTCTCGGTTTAGGGTACGGGTTAGGATTAGGGTACGTGTTAGGGTTAGGGTAGGGGTTAGGGTTAGGGTACGCGTTAGGGTTAGGGTAGTTATTAAGCCTATCCAACTCTCTAGGTACCCCTTAGCACGTAAAGGAATATTATTTGGGGGTCCAGCCATGGAGAAGAGTTTAGACACTGGGATAAGATAAGGAACACACCCATTACAAAGAAATCACATTAGGATTCTCTTTTTAAGCTGTTCCTTAAAACACTAGTGCTTAGGAAATCTATTGGAGGCAGAAGCATTCAAGGGTAGCCTAGGGTTAGGTTTAGGCTTAGGGTAAGGTTTAGGGTACGGCTTAGGGTATGGGTTCGGGGAGGGGTGCGGGTACGGCGTAGGGTATGGGTTAGGGTTAGGGTTAGGGTTAGTGTTAGGGTTAGGGCTCGGTTTAGGGTACGGGTTAGGAATAGGGTACGTGTTAGGGTTAGGGTAGGGGTTAGGGTTAGGGTACGTGTTAGGGTTAGGGTAGTTATTAAACCTATCCCACTCTCTAGACACCCCTTAGCACGTAAAGGTATATTATTTGGGGCTCCAGCCATGGAGAAGAATTTAGACACTGGGATAAGATAAGGAACACACCCATTATAAAGAAATCACATTAGGATTCTCTTTTTAAGCTGTTCCTTAAAACACTAGTGCTTAGGAAATCTATTGGAGGCAGAAGCAGTCAAGGGTAGCCTAGGGTTAGGGTTAGGCTTAGGGTTAGGCTTAGGGTACGGCTTAGGGTACGGGTTCGGGGAGGGGTGCGGGTACGGCGTAGGGTATGGGTTAGGGTTAGGGTTAGGGTTAGTGTTAGGGTTAGGGCTCGGTTTAGGGTACGGGTTAGGATTAGGGTACGTGTTAGGGTTAGGGTAGGGGTTAGGGTTAGGGTACGCGTTAGGGTTAGGGTAGTTATTAAACCTATCCCACTCTCTAGATACCCCTAAGCACGTAAAGGAATATTATTTGGGGGTCCAGCCATGGAGAAGAGTTTAGACACTAGGATAAGATACGGAACACACCCATTATAAAGAAATCACATTAGGATTCTCTTTTTAAGCTGTTCCTTAAAACACTAGTGCTTAGGAAATCTATTGGAGGCAGAAGCATTCAAGGGTAGCCTAGGGTTAGGGTTAGGCTTAGGGTTAGTGTTAGGGTACGGCTTAGGGTACGGATTCGGGGAGGGGTGCGGGAACGGCGTAGGGTATGGGTTAGGGTTAGGGTTAGGGTTAGTGATAGGGTTAGGACTCGGTTTAGGGTACGGGTTAGAATTAGGGTACGTGTTAGGGTTAGGGTAGGGGTTAGGGTTAGGGTACGCGTTAGGGTTAGGGTAGTTATTAAACCTATCCCACTCTCTAGACACTCCTTAGCACGTAAAGGAATATTATTTGGGGGTCCAGCCATGGAGAAGAGTTTAGACACTGGGATAAGGACCACACCCATTACAAAGAAATCACATTAGGATTCTCTTTTTAAGCTGTTCCTTAAAACACTAGTGCTTAGGAAATCTATTGGAGGCAGAAGCAGTCAAGGGTAGCCTAGGGTTAGGGTTAGGCTTAGGGTTAGGCTTAGGGTACGGCTTAGGGTACGGGTTCGGGGAGGGGTGCGGGTACGGCATAGGGTATGGGTTAGGGTTAGGGTTAGGGTTAGTGTTAGGGTTAGGGCTCGGTTTAGGGTACGGGTTAGGATTAGGGTACGTGTTAGGGTTAGGGTAGGGGTTAGGGTTAGGGTACGCGTTAGGGTTAGGGTAGTTATTAAACCTATCCCACTCTCTAGATACCCCTTAGCACGTAAAGGAATATTATTTGGGGGTCCAGCCATGGAGAAGAGTTTAGACACTAGTATAAGATAAGGAACACACCCATTATAAAGAAATCACATTAGGATTCTCTTTTTATGCTGTTCCTTAAAACACTAGTGCTTAGGAAATCTATTGGAGGCAGAAGCAGTCAAGGGTAGCCTAGGGTTAGGGTTAGGCTTAGGGTTAGGCTTAGGGTACGGCTTAGGATACGGGTTCGGGGAGGGGTGCGGGTACGGCGTAGGGTATGGGTTAGGGTTAGGGTTAGGGTTAGTGTTAGGGTTAGGGCTCGGTTTAGGGTACGGGTTAGGATTAGGGTACGTGTTAGGGTTAGGGTAGGGGTTAGGGTTAGGGTACGCGTTAGGGTTAGGGTAGTTATTAAACCTATCCCACTCTCTAGACACTCCTTAGCACGTAAAGGAATATTATTTGGGTGTCCAGCCATGGAGAAGAGTTTAGACACTGGGATAAGATAAGGAACACACCCATTACAAAGAAATCACATTAGGATTCTCTTTTTAAGCTGTTCCTTAAAACACTAGTGCTTAGGAAATCTATTGGAGGCAGAAGAAGTCAAGGGTAGCCTAGGGTTAGGGTTAGGCTTAGGGTTAGGCTTAGGGTACGGCTTAGGGTACGGGTTCGGGGAGGGTTTCGGGTACGGCGTAGGGTATGGGTTAGGGTTAGGGTTAGGGTTAGTGTTAGGGTTAGGGCTCGGTTTAGGGTACGGGTTAGGATTAGGGTACTTGTTAGGGTTAGGGTAGGGGTTAGGGTTAGGGTACGCGTTAGGGTTAGGGTAGTTATTAAACCTATCCCACTCTCTAGATACCCCTTAGCACGTAAAGGAATATTATTTGGGGGTCCAGCCATGGAGAAGAGTTTAGACACTAGGATAAGATAAGGAACACACCCATTATAAAGAAATCACATTAGGATTCTCTTTTTAAGCTCTTCCTTAAAACACTAGTGCTTAGGAAATCTATTGGAGGCAGAAGCAGTCAAGGGTAGCCTAGGGTTAGGGTTAGGCTTAGGGTTAGGGTTAGGGTACGGCTTAGGATACGGGTTCGGGTAGGGGTGCGGGTACGGCGTAGAGTATGGGTTAGGGTTAGGGTTAGTGTTAGTGATAGGGTTAGGTCTCGGTTTAGGGTACGGGTTAGGATTAGGGTACGTGTTAGGGTTAGGGTAGGGGTTAGGGTTAGGGTACGCGTTAGGGTTAGGGTAGTTATTAAGCCTATCCAACTCTCTAGGTACCCCTTAGCACGTAAAGGAATATTATTTGGGGGTCCAGCCATGGAGAAGAGTTTAGACACTGGGATAAGATAAGGAACACACCCATTATAAAGAAATCACATTAGAATTCTCTTTTTATGCTGTTCCTTAAAACACTAGTGCTTAGGAAATCTATTGGAGGCAGAAGCAGTCAAGGGTAGCCTAGGGTTAGGGTTAGGCTTAGGGTTAGGCTTAGGGTACGGCTTAGGATACGGGTTCGGGGAGGGGTGCGGGTACGGCGTAGGGTATGGGTTAGGGTTAGGGTTAGGGTTAGTGTTAGGGTTAGGGCTCGGTTTAGGGTACGGGTTAGGATTAGGGTACGTGTTAGGGTTAGGGTAGGGGTTAGGGTTAGGGTACGCGTTAGGGTTAGGGTAGTTATTAAACCTATCCCACTCTCTAGACACTCCTTAGCACGTAAAGGAATATTATTTGGGGGTCCAGCCATGGAGAAGAGTTTAGACACTGGGATAAGATAAGGAACAAACCCATTACAAAGAAATCACATTAGGATTCTCTTTTTAAGCTGTTCCTTAAAACACTAGTGCTTAGGAAATCTATTGGAGGCAGAAGCAGTCAAGGGTAGCCTAGGGTTAGGGTTAGGCTTAGGGTTAGGCTTAGGGTACGGCTTAGGGTACGGGTTCGGGGAGGGTTTCGGGTACGGCGTAGGGTATGGGTTAGGGTTAGGGTTAGGGTTAGTGTTAGGGTTAGGGCTCGGTTTAGGGTACGGGTTAGGATTAGGGTACTTGTTAGGGTTAGGGTAGGGGTTAGGGTTAGGGTACGCGTTAGGGTTAGGGTAGTTATTAAACCTATCCCACTCTCTAGATACCCCTTAGCACGTAAAGGAATATTATTTGGGGGTCCAGCCATGGAGAAGAGTTTAGACACTAGGATAAGATAAGGAACACACCCATTATAAAGAAATCACATTAGGATTCTCTTTTTAAGCTCTTCCTTAAAACACTAGTGCTTAGGAAATCTATTGGAGGCAGAAGCAGTCAAGGGTAGCCTAGGGTTAGGGTTAGGCTTAGGGTTAGGGTTAGGGTACGGCTTAGGATACGGGTTCGGGTAGGGGTGCGGGTACGGCGTAGATTATGGGTTAGGGTTAGGGTTAGTGTTAGTGATAGGGTTAGGTCTCGGTTTAGGTTACGGGTTAGGATTAGGGTACGTGTTAGGGTTAGGGTAGGGGTTAGGGTTAGGGTACGCGTTAGGGTTAGGGTAGTTATTAAGCCTATCCAACTCTCTAGGTACCCCTTAGCACGTAAAGGAATATTATTTGGGGGTCCAGCCATGGAGAAGAGTTTAGACACTGGGATAAGATAAGGAACACACCCATTATAAAGAAATCACATTAGGATTCTCTTTTTAAGCTGTTCCTTAACACACTAGTGCTTAGGAAATCTATTGGAGGCAGAAGCAGTCAAGGGTAGCCTAGTGTTAGGTTTAGGCTTAGGGTAAGGTTTAGGGTACGGCTTAGGGTACGGGTTCGTGGAGGGCTGCGGGTACGGCGTAGGGTATGGGTTAGGGTTAAGGTTAGGGTTAGTGTTAGGGTTAGGGCTCGGTTTAGGGTACGGGTTAGGAATAGGGTACGTGTTAGGGTTAGGGTAGGGGTTAGGGTTAGGGTACGTGTTAGGGTTAGGGTAGTTATTAAACCTATCCCACTCTCTAGACACTCCTTAGCACGTAAAGGTATATTATTTGGGGCTCCAGCTATGGAGAAGAGTCTAGACACTGGGATAAGATAAGGAACACACCCATTATAAAGAAATCACATTAGGATTCTCTTTTTAAGCTGTTCCTTAAAACACTAGTGCTTAGGAAATCTATTGGCGGCAGAAGCAGTCAAGGGTAGCCTAGGGTTAGGGTTAGGCTTAGGGTTAGGCTTAGGGTACGGCTTAGGGTACGGGTTCGGGGAGGGGTGCGGGTACGGCGTAGGGTATGGGTTAGGGTTAGGGTTAGGGTTAGTGTTAGGGTTAGGGCTCGGTTTAGGGTACGGGTTACGATTAGGGTACGTGTTAGGGTTAGGGTAGGGGTTAGGGTTAGGGTACGCGTTAGGGTTAGGGTAGTTATTAAACCTATCCCACTCTCTAGATACCCCTTAGCACGTAAAGGAATATTATTTGGGGGTCCAGCCATGGAGAAGAGTTTAGACACTAGGATAAGATACGGAACACACCCATTATAAAGAAATCACATTAGGATTCTCTTTTTAAGCTGTTCCTTAAAACACTAGTGCTTAGGAAATCTATTGGAGGCAGAAGGATTCAAGGGTAGCCTAGGGTTAGGGTTAGGCTTAGGGTTAGTGTTAGGGTACGGCTTAGGGTACGGATTCGGGGAGGGGTGCGTGTACGGCGTAGGGTATGGGTTAGGGTTAGGGTTAGGGTTAGTGATAGGGTTAGGGCTCGGTTTAGGGTACGGGTTAGGATTAGGGTACGTGTTAGGGTTAGGGTAGGGTTTAGGGTTAGGGTACGCGTTAGGGTTAGGGTAGTTATTAAACCTATCCCACTCTCTAGATACCCCTTAGCACGTAAAGGAATATTATTTGGGGGTCCAGCCATGGAGAAGAGTTTAGACACTAGGATAAGATACGGAACACACCCATTATAAAGAAATCACATTAGGATTCTCTTTTTAAGCTGTTCCTTAAAACACTAGTGCTTAGGAAATCTATTGGAGGCAGAAGCATTCAAGGGTAGCCTAGGGTTAGGGTTAGGCTTAGGGTTAGGCTTAGGGTACGGCTTAGGATACGGGTTCGGGGAGGGGTGCGGGTACGGCGTAGGGTATGGGTTAGGGTTAGGGTTAGGGTTAGTGTTAGGGTTAGGGCTCGGTTTAGGGTACGGGTTAGGATTAGGGTACGTGTTAGGGTTAGGGTAGGGGTTAGGGTTAGGGTACGTGTTAGGGTTAGGGTAGTTATTAAACCTATCCCACTCTCTAGACACTCCTTAGCACGTAAAGGTATATTATTTGGGGCTCCAGCTATGGAGAAGAGTCTAGACACTGGGATAAGATAAGGAACACACCCATTATAAAGAAATCACATTAGGATTCTCTTTTTAAGCTGTTCCTTAAAACACTAGTGCTTAGGAAATCTATTGGAGGCAGAAGCAGTCAAGGGTAGCCTAGGGTTAGGGTTAGGCTTAGGGTTAGGCTTAGGGTATGGCTTAGGGTACGGGTTCGGGGAGGGGTGCGGGTACGGCGTAGCGTATGCGTTAGGGTTAGGGTTAGGGTTAGTGATAGGGTTAGGGCTCGGTTTAGGGTACGGGTTAGGATTAGGGTACGTGTTAGGGTTAGGGTAGGGGTTAGGATTAGGGTACGCGTTAGGGTTAGGGTAGTTATTAAACCTATCCCACTCTCTAGATACCCCTTAGCACGTAAAGGAATATTATTTGGGGTTCCAGCCATGGAGAAGAGTTTAGACACTGGGATAAGGTAAGGAACACACCCATTATAAAGAAATCACATTAGGATTCTCTTTTTAAGCTGTTCCTTAAAACACTAGTGCTTAGGAAATCTACTGGATGCAGAAGCAGTCAAGGGTAGCCTAGGGTTAGGGTTAGGCTTAGGGTTAGGGTTAGGGTACGGCTTAGGGTACGGGTTCGGTGAGGGGTGCGGGTACGGCATAGGGTATGGGTTAGGGTTAGGGTTAGGGTTAGTGTTAGGGTTAGGGCTCGGTTTAGGGTACGGGTTAGGAATAGGGTACGTGTTAGGGTTAGGGTAGGGGTTAGGGTTAGGGTACGCGTTAGGGTTAGGGTAGTTATTAAACCTATCCCACTCTCTAGATACCCCTTAGCACGTAAAGGAATATTATTTGGGGGTCCAGCCATGGAGAAGAGTTTAGACACTAGGATAAGATACGGAACACACCCATTATAAAGAAATCACATTAGGATTCTCTTTTTAAGCTGTTCCTTAAAACACTAGTGCTTAGGAAATCTATTGGAGGCAGAAGCATTCAAGGGTAGCCTAGGGTTAGGGTTAGGCTTAGGGTTAGTGTTAGGGTACGGCTTAGGGTACGGATTCGGGGAAGGGTGCGTGTACGGCGTAGGGTATGGGTTAGGGTTAGGGTTAGGGTTAGTGATAGGGTTAGGGCTCGGTTTAGGGTACGGGTTAGGATTAGGGTACGTGTTAGGGTTAGGGTAGGGTTTAGGGTTAGGGTACGCGTTAGGGTTAGGGTAGTTATTAAACCTATCCCACTCTCTAGATACCCCTTAGCACGTAAAGGAATATTATTTGGGGGTCCAGCCATGGAGAAGATTTTAGACACTGGGATAAGATAAGGAACACACCCATTATAAAGAAATCACATTAGGATTCTCTTTTTAAGCTGTTTCTTAAAACACTAGTGCTTAGGAAATCTATTGGAGGCAGAAGCAGTCAAGGGTAGCCTAGGGTTAGGGTTAGGCTTAGGGTTAGGCTTAGGATACGGCTTAGGGTACGGGTTCGGGGAGGGGTGCGGGTACGGCGTAGGGTATGGGTTAGGGTTAGGGTTAGTGTTAGGGTTAGGGCTCGGTTTAGGGTACGGGTTAGGATTAGGGTACGTGTTAGGGTTAGGGTAGGGGTTAGGGTTAGGGTACGCGTTAGGGTTAGGGTAGTTATTAAACCTATCCCACTCTCTAGATACCCCTTAGCACGTAAAGGAATAATATTTGGGGGTCCAGCCATGGAGAAGAGTTTAGACACTAGGATAAGATAAGGAACACACCCATTATAAAGAAATCACATTAGGATTCTCTTTTTAAGCTGTTCCTTAAAACACTAGTGCTTAGGAAATCTATTGGAGGCAGAAGCAGTCAAGGGTAGCCTAGGGTTAGGGTTAGGCTTAGGGTTAGGCTTAGGGTACGGCTTAGGATACGGGTTCGGGGAGGGGTGCGGGTACGGCGTAGGGTATGGGTTAGGGTTAGGGTTAGGGTTAGTGTTAGGGTTAGGGCTCGGTTTAGGGTACGGGTTAGGATTAGGGTACGTGTTAGGGTTAGGGTAGGGGTTAGGGTTAGGGTACGTGTTAGGGTTAGGGTAGTTATTAAACCTATCCCACTCTCTAGACACTCCTTAGCACGTAAAGGAATATTATTTGGGGGTCCAGCCATGGAGAAGAGTTTAGACACTGGGATAAGGACCACACCCATTACAAAGAAATCACATTAGGATTCTCTTTTTAAGCTGTTCCTTAAAACACTAGTGCTTAGGAAATCTATTGGAGGCAGAAGCAGTCAAGGGTAGCCTAGGGTTAGGGTTAGGCTTAGGGTTAGGCTTAGGGTACGGCTTAGGGTACGGGTTCGGGGAGGGGTGCGGGTACGGCATAGGGTATGGGTTAGGGTTAGGGTTAGGGTTAGTGTTAGGGTTAGGGCTCGGTTTAGGGTACGGGTTAGGATTAGGGTACGTGTTAGGGTTAGGGTAGGGGTTAGGGTTAGGGTACGCGTTAGGGTTAGGGTAGTTATTAAACCTATCCCACTCTCTAGACACTCCTTAGCACGTAAAGGAATATTATTTGGGGGTCCAGCCATGGAGAAGAGTTTAGACACTGGGATAAGATAAGGAACACACCCATTACAAAGAAATCACATTAGGATTCTCTTTTTAAGCTGTTCCTTAAAACACTAGTGCTTAGGAAATCTATTGGAGGCAGAAGCAGTCAAGGGTAGCCTAGGGTTAGGGTTAGGCTTAGGGTTAGGCTTAGGGTACGGCTTAGGGTACGGGTTCGGGGAGGGTTTCGGGTACGGCGTAGGGTATGGGTTAGGGTTAGGGTTAGGGTTAGTGTTAGGGTTAGGGCTCGGTTTAGGGTACGGGTTAGGATTAGGGTACTTGTTAGGGTTAGGGTAGGGGTTAGGGTTAGGGTACGCATTAGGGTTAGGGTAGTTATTAAACCTATCCCACTCTCTAGATACCCCTTACCACGTAAAGGAATATTATTTGGGGGTCCAGCCATGGAGAAGAGTTTAGACACTAGGATAAGATAAGGAACACACCCATTATAAAGAAATCACATTAGGATTCTCTTTTTAAGCTCTTCCTTAAAACACTAGTGCTTAGGAAATCTATTGGAGGCAGAAGCAGTCAAGGGTAGCCTAGGGTTAGGGTTAGGCTTAGGGTTAGGGTTAGGGTACGGCTTAGGATACGGGTTCGGGTAGGGGTGCGGGTACGGCGTAGAGTATGGGTTAGGGTTAGGGTTAGTGTTAGTGATAGGGTTAGGTCTCGGTTTAGGGTACGGGTTAGGATTAGGGTACGTGTTAGGGTTAGGGTAGGGGTTAGGGTTAGGGTACGCGTTAGGGTTAGGGTAGTTATTAAGCCTATCCAACTCTCTAGGTACCCCTTAGCACGTAAAGGAATATTATTTGGGGGTCCAGCCATGGAGAAGAGTTTAGACACTGGGATAAGATAAGGAACACACCCATTATAAAGAAATCACATTAGGATTCTCTTTTTATGCTGTTCCTTAAAACACTAGTGCTTAGGAAATCTATTGGAGGCAGAAGCAGTCAAGGGTAGCCTAGGGTTAGGGTTAGGCTTAGGGTTAGGCTTAGGGTACGGCTTAGGGTACGGGTTCGGGGAGGGGTGCGGGTACGGCGTAGGGTATGGGTTAGGGTTAGGGTTAGGGTTAGTGTTAGGGTTAGGGCTCGGTTTAGGGTATGGGTTAGGATTAGGGTACGTGTTAGGGTTAGGGTAGGGGTTAGGGTTAGGGTACGCGTTAGGGTTAGGGTAGTTATTAAGCCTATCCAACTCTCTAGGTACCCTTTAGCACGTAAAGGAATATTATTTGGGGGTCCAGCCATGGAGAAGAGTTTAGACACTGGGATAAGATAAGGAACACACCCATTATAAAGAAATCACATTAGGATTCTCTTTTTATGCTGTTCCTTAAAACACTAGTGCTTAGGAAATCTATTGGAGGCAGAAGCAGTCAAGGGTAGCCTAGGGTTAGGGTTAGGCTTAGGGTTAGGCTTAGGGTACGGCTTAGGATACGGGTTCGGGGAGGGGTGCGGGTACGGCGTAGGGTATGGGTTAGGGTTAGGGTTAGGGTTAGTGTTAGGGTTAGGGCTCGGTTTAGGGTACGGGTTAGGATTAGGGTACGTGTTAGGGTTAGGGTAGGGGTTAGGGTTAGGGTACGTGTTAGGGTTAGGGTAGTTATTAAACCTATCCCACTCTCTAGACACTCCTTAGCACGTAAAGGAATATTATTTGGGGGTCCAGCCATGGAGAAGAGTTTAGACACTGGGATAAGGACCACACCCATTACAAAGAAATCACATTAGGATTCTCTTTTTAAGCTGTTCCTTAAAACACTAGTGCTTAGGAAATCTATTGGAGGCAGAAGCAGTCAAGGGTAGCCTAGGGTTAGGGTTAGGCTTAGGGTTAGGCTTAGGGTACGGCTTAGGGTACGGGTTCGGGGAGGGGTGCGGGTACGGCATAGGGTATGGGTTAGGGTTAGGGTTAGGGTTAGTGTTAGGGTTAGGGCTCGGTTTAGGGTACGGGTTAGGATTAGGGTACGTGTTAGGGTTAGGGTAGGGGTTAGGGTTAGGGTACGCGTTAGGGTTAGGGTAGTTATTAAACCTATCCCACTCTCTAGACACTCCTTAGCACGTAAAGGAATATTATTTGGGGGTCCAGCCATGGAGAAGAGTTTAGACACTGGGATAAGATAAGGAACACACCCATTACAAAGAAATCACATTAGGATTCTCTTTTTAAGCTGTTCCTTAAAACACTAGTGCTTAGGAAATCTATTGGAGGCAGAAGCAGTCAAGGGTAGCCTAGGGTTAGGGTTAGGCTTAGGGTTAGGCTTAGGGTACGGCTTAGGGTACGGGTTCGGGGAGGGTTTCGGGTACGGCGTAGGGTATGGGTTAGGGTTAGGGTTAGGGTTAGTGTTAGGGTTAGGGCTCGGTTTAGGGTACGGGTTAGGATTAGGGTACTTGTTAGGGTTAGGGTAGGGGTTAGGGTTAGGGTACGCATTAGGGTTAGGGTAGTTATTAAACCTATCCCACTCTCTAGATACCCCTTACCACGTAAAGGAATATTATTTGGGGGTCCAGCCATGGAGAAGAGTTTAGACACTAGGATAAGATAAGGAACACACCCATTATAAAGAAATCACATTAGGATTCTCTTTTTAAGCTCTTCCTTAAAACACTAGTGCTTAGGAAATCTATTGGAGGCAGAAGCAGTCAAGGGTAGCCTAGGGTTAGGGTTAGGCTTAGGGTTAGGGTTAGGGTACGGCTTAGGATACGGGTTCGGGTAGGGGTGCGGGTACGGCGTAGAGTATGGGTTAGGGTTAGGGTTAGTGTTAGTGATAGGGTTAGGTCTCGGTTTAGGGTACGGGTTAGGATTAGGGTACGTGTTAGGGTTAGGGTAGGGGTTAGGGTTAGGGTACGCGTTAGGGTTAGGGTAGTTATTAAGCCTATCCAACTCTCTAGGTACCCCTTAGCACGTAAAGGAATATTATTTGGGGGTCCAGCCATGGAGAAGAGTTTAGACACTGGGATAAGATAAGGAACACACCCATTATAAAGAAATCACATTAGGATTCTCTTTTTATGCTGTTCCTTAAAACACTAGTGCTTAGGAAATCTATTGGAGGCAGAAGCAGTCAAGGGTAGCCTAGGGTTAGGGTTAGGCTTAGGGTTAGGCTTAGGGTACGGCTTAGGGTACGGGTTCGGGGAGGGGTGCGGGTACGGCGTAGGGTATGGGTTAGGGTTAGGGTTAGGGTTAGTGTTAGGGTTAGGGCTCGGTTTAGGGTATGGGTTAGGATTAGGGTACGTGTTAGGGTTAGGGTAGGGGTTAGGGTTAGGGTACGCGTTAGGGTTAGGGTAGTTATTAAACCTATCCCACTCTCTAGATACCCCTTAGCACGTAAAGGAATATTATTTGGGGGTCCAGCCATGGAGAAGAGTTTAGACACTAGGATAAGATACGGAACACACCCATTATAAAGAAATCACATTAGGATTCTCTTTTTAAGCTGTTCCTTAAAACACTAGTGCTTAGGAAATCTATTGGAGGCAGAAGCAGTCAAGGGTAGCCTAGGGTTAGGGTTAGGCTTAGGGTTAGTGTTAGGGTACGGCTTAGGGTACGGATTCGGGGAGGGGTGCGGGTACGGCGTAGGGTATGGGTTAGGGTTAGGGTTAGGGTTAGTGATAGGGTTAGGACTCGGTTTAGGGTACGGGTTAGAATTAGGGTACGTGTTAGGGTTAGGGTAGGGTTTAGGGTTAGGGTACGCATTAGGGTTAGGGTAGTTATTAAACCTATCCCACTCTCTAGATACCCCTTAGCACGTAAAGGAATATTATTTGGGGGTCCAGCCATGGAGAAGAATTTAGACACTAGGATAAGATAAGGAACACACCCATTATAAAGAAATCACATTAGGATTCTCTTTTTATGCTGTTCCTTAAAACACTAGTGCTTAGGAAATCTATTGGAGGCAGAAGCAGTCAAGGGTAGCCTAGGGTTAGGGTTAGGCTTATGGTTAGGCTTAGGGTACGGCTTAGGGTGCGGGTTCGGGGAGGGGTGCGGGTACGGCGTAGGGTATGGATTAGGGTTAGGGTTAGGGTTAGTGATAGGGTTAGGGCTCGGTTTAGGGTACGGGTTAGGAATACGGTACGTGTTAGGGTTAGGGTAGGGGTTAGGGTTAGGGTACGTGTTAGGGTTAGGGTAGTTATTAAACCTATCCCACTGTCTAGACACTCCTTAGCACGTAAAGCTATATTATTTGGGGCTCCAGCCATGGAGAAGAGTTTAGACACTGGGATAAGATAAGGAACACACCCATTATAAAGAAATCACATTAGGATTCTCTTTTTAAGCTGTTCCTTAAAACACTAGTGCTTAGGAAATCTATTGGAGGCAGAAGCATTCAAGGGTAGCCTAGGGTTAGGGTTAGGCTTAGGGTTAGGCTTAGGGTACGGCTTAGGATACGGGTTCGGGGAGGGGTGCGGGTACGGCGTAGGGTATGGGTTAGGGTTAGGGTTAGGGTTAGTGTTAGGGTTAGGGCTCGGTTTAGGGTACGGGTTAGGATTAGGGTACGTGTTAGGGTTAGGGTAGGGGTTAGGGTTAGGGTACGTGTTAGGGTTAGGGTAGTTATTAAACCTATCCCACTCTCTAGACACTCCTTAGCACGTAAAGGAATATTATTTGGGGGTCCAGCCATGGAGAAAAGTTTAGACACTGGGATAAGGACCACACCCATTACAAAGAAATCACATTAGGATTCTCTTTTTAAGCTGTTCCTTAAAACACTAGTGCTTAGGAAATCTATTGGAGGCAGAAGCAGTCAAGGGTAGCCTAGGGTTAGGATTAGGCTTAGGGTTAGGCTTAGGGTATGGCTTAGGGTACGGATTCGGGGAGGGGTGCGTGTACGGCGTAGGGTATGGTTTAGGGTTAGGGTTAGGGTTAGTGATAGGGTTAGGGCTCCGTTTAGGGTACGGGTTAGGATTAGGGTACGTGTTAGGGTTAGGGTAGGGGTTAGGGTTAGGGTACGCGATAGGGTTAGGGTAGTTATTAAACCTATCCCACTCTCTAGATACCCCTTAGCACGTAAAGAAATATTATATGGGGGTCCAGCCATGGAGAAGAGTTTAGACACTGGGATAAGATAAGGAACACACCCATTATAAAGAAATCACATTAGGATTCTCTTTTTAAGCTCTTCCTTAAAACACTAGTGCTTAGGAAATCTACTGGATGCAGAAGCAGTCAAGGGTAGCCTAGGGTTAGGGTTAGGCTTAGGGTTAGGGTTAGGGTACGGCTTAGGGTACGGGTTTGGTGAGGGGTGCGGGTACGGCATAGGGTATGGGTTAGGGTTAGGGTTAGGGTTAGTGTTAGGGTTAGGGCTCGGTTTAGGGTACGGGTTAGGAATAGGGTACGTGTTAGGGTTAGGGTAGGGGTTAGGGTTAGGGTACGTGTTAGGGTTAGGGTAGTTATTAAACCTATCCCACTCTCTAGACACTCCTTAGCACGTAAAGGTATATTATTTGGGGCTCCAGCTATGGAGAAGAGTCTAGACACTGGGATAAGATAAGGAACACACCCATTATAAAGAAATCACATTAGGATTCTCTTTTTAAGCTGTTCCTTAAAACACTAGTGCTTAGGAAATCTATTGGAGGCAGAAGCAGTCAAGGGTAGCCTAGGGTTAGGGTTAGGCTTAGGGTTAGGCTTAGGGTATGGCTTAGGATACGGGTTCGGGGAGGGGTGCGGGTACGGCGTAGGGTATGCGTTAGGGTTAGGGTTAGGGTTAGTGATAGGGTTAGGGCTCGGTTTAGGGTACGGGTTAGGATTAGGGTACGTGTTAGGGTTAGGGTAGGGGTTAGGATTAGGGTACGCCTTAGGGTTAGGGTAGTTATTAAACCTATCCCACTCTCTAGATACCCCTTAGCACGTAAAGGAATATTATTTGGGGTTCCAGCCATGGAGAAGAGTTTAGACACTGGGATAAGGTAAGGAACACACCCATTATAAAGAAATCACATTAGGATTCTCTTTTTAAGCTGTTCCTTAAAACACTAGTGCTTAGGAAATCTATTGGAGGCAGAAGCATTCAAGGGTAGCCTAGGGTTAGGGTTAGGCTTAGGGTTAGTGTTAGGGTACGGCTTAGGGTACGGATTCGGGGAGGGGTGCGGGTACGGCGTAGGGTATGGGTTAGGGTTAGGGTTAGGGTTAGTGATAGGGTTAGGACTCGGTTTAGGGTACGGGTTAGAATTAGGGTACGTGTTAGGGTTAGGGTAGGGTTTAGGGTTAGGGTACGCATTAGGGTTAGGGTAGTTATTAAACCTATCCCACTCTCTAGATACCCCTTAGCACGTAAAGGAATATTATTTGGGGGTCCAGCCATGGAGAAGAATTTATACACTAGGATAAGATAAGGAACACACCCATTATAAAGAAATCACATTAGGATTCTCTTTTTATGCTGTTCCTTAAAACACTAGTGCTTAGGAAATCTATTGGAGGCAGAAGCAGTCAAGGGTAGCCTAGGGTTAGGGTTAGGCTTATGGTTAGGCTTAGGGTACGGCTTAGGGTGCGGGTTCGGGGAGGGGTGCGGGTACGGCGTAGGGTATGGATTAGGGTTAGGGTTAGGGTTAGTGATAGGGTTAGGGCTCGGTTTAGGGTACGGGTTAGGAATAGGGTACGTGTTAGGGTTAGGGTAGGGGTTAGGGTTAGGGTACGTGTTAGGGTTAGGGTAGTTATTAAACCTATCCCACTGTCTAGACACTCCTTAGCACGTAAAGCTATATTATTTGGGGCTCCAGCCATGGAGAAGAGTTTAGACACTGGGATAAGATAAGGAACACACGCATTATAAAGAAATCACATTAGGATTCTCTTTTTAAGCTGTTCCTTAAAACACTAGTGCTTAGGAAATCTATTGGAGGCAGAAGCAGTCAAGGGTAGCCTAGGGTTAGGGTTAGGCTTAGGGTTAGGCTTAGGGTACGGCTTAGGGTACGGGTTCGGGGAGGGGTGCGGGTACGGCGTAGGGTATGGGTTAGGGTTAGGGTTAGGGTTAGTGTTAGGGTTAGGGCTCGGTTTAGGGTACGGGTTAGGATTAGGGTACGTGTTAGGGTTAGGGTAGGGGTTAGGGTTAGGGTACGCGTTAGGGTTAGGGTAGTTATTAAACCTATCCCACTCTCTAGATACCCCTTAGCACGTAAAGGAATATTATTTGGGGGTCCAGCCATGGAGAAGAGTTTAGACACTAGGATAAGATACGGAACACACCCATTATAAAGAAATCACATTAGGATTCTCTTTTTAAGCTGTTCCTTAAAACACTAGTGCTTAGGAAATCTATTGGAGGCAGAAGCATTCAAGGGTAGCCTAGGGTTAGGGTTAGGCTTAGGGTTAGGCTTAGGGTACGGATTAGGATACGGGTTCGGGGAGGTGTGCGGGTACGGCGTAGGGTATGGGTTAGGGTTAGGGTTAGGGTTAGTGTTAGGGTTAGGGCTCGGTTTAGGGTACGGGTTAGGATTAGGGTACGTGTTAGGGTTAGGGTAGGGGTTAGGGTTAGGGTACGTGTTAGGGTTAGGGTAGTTATTAAACCTATCCCACTCTCTAGACACTCCTTAGCACGTAAAGGAATATTATTTGGGGGTCCAGCCATGGAGAAAAGTTTAGACACTGGGATAAGGACCACACCCATTACAAAGAAATCACATTAGGATTCTCTTTTTAAGCTGTTCCTTAAAACACTAGTGCTTAGGAAATCTATTGGAGGCAGAAGCAGTCAAGGGAAGCCTAGGGTTAGGGTTAGGCTTAGGGTTAGGCTTAGGGTACGGCTTAGGGTACGGATTCGGGGAGGGGTGCGTGTACGGCGTAGGGTATGGGTTAGGGTTAGGGTTAGGGTTAGTGATAGGGTTAGGGCTCCGTTTAGGGTACGGGTTAGGATTAGGGTACGTGTTAGGGTTAGGGTAGGTGTTAGGGTTAGGGTACGCGATAGGGTTAGGGTAGTTATTAAACCTATCCCACTCTCTAGATACCCATTAGCACGTAAAGAAATATTATATGGGGGTCCAGCCATGGAGAAGAGTTTAGACACTGGGATAAGATAAGGAACACACCCATTATAAAGAAATCACATTAGGATTCTCTTTTTAACCTCTTCCTTAAAACACTAGTGCTTAGGAAATCTACTGGATGCAGAAGCAGTCAAGGGTAGCCTAGGGTTAGGGTTAGGCTTAGGGTTAGGGTTAGGGTACGGCTTAGGGTACGGGTTTGGTGAGGGGTGCGGGTACGGCATAGGGTATGGGTTAGGGTTAGGGTTAGGGTTAGTGTTAGGGTTAGGGCTCGGTTTAGGGTACGGGTTAGGAATAGGGTACGTGTTAGGGTTAGGGTAGGGGTTAGGGTTAGGGTTCGTGTTAGGGTTAGGGTAGTTATTAAACCTATCCCACTCTCTAGACACTCCTTAGCACGTAAAGGTATATTATTTGGGGTTCCAGCCATGGAGAAGAGTTTAGACACTGGGATAAGGTAAGGAACACACCCATTATAAAGAAATCACATTAGGATTCTCTTTTTATGCTGTTCCTTAAAACACTAGTGCTTAGGAAATCTATTGGAGGCAGAAGCAGTCAAGGGTAGCCTAGGGTTAGGGTTAGGCTTAGGGTTAGGCTTAGGGTACGGCTTAGGATACGGGTTCGGGGAGGGGTGCGGGTACGGCGTAGGGTATGGGTTAGGGTTAGGGTTAGGGTTAGTGTTAGGGTTAGGGCTCGGTTTAGGGTACGGGTTAGGATTAGGGTACGTGTTAGGGTTAGGGTAGGGGTTAGGGTTAGGGTACGTGTTAGGGTTAGGGTAGTTATTAAACCTATCCCACTCTCTAGACACTCCTTAGCACGTAAAGGAATATTATTTGGGGGTCCAGCCATGGAGAAGAGTTTAGACACTGGGATAAGGACCACACCCATTACAAAGAAATCACATTAGGATTCTCTTTTTAAGCTGTTCCTTAAAACACTAGTGCTTAGGAAATCTATTGGAGGCAGAAGCAGTCAAGGGTAGCCTAGGGTTAGGGTTAGGCTTAGGGTTAGGCTTAGGGTACGGCTTAGGGTACGGGTTCGGGGAGGGGTGCGGGTACGGCATAGGGTATGGGTTAGGGTTAGGGTTAGGGTTAGTGTTAGGGTTAGGGCTCGGTTCAGGATACGGGTTAGGATTAGGGTACGTGTTAGGGTTAGGGTAGGGGTTAGGGTTAGGGTACGCGTTAGGGTTAGGGTAGTTATTAAACCTATCCCACTCTCTCGACACTCCTTAGCACGTAAAGGAATATTATTTGGGGGTCCAGCCATGGAGAAGAGTTTAGACACTGGGATAAGATTAGGAACACACCCATTACAAAGAAATCACATTAGGATTCTCTTTTTAAGCTGTTCCTTAAAACACTAGTGCTTAGGAAATCTATTGGAGGCAGAAGCAGTCAAGGGTAGCCTAGGGTTAGGGTTAGGCTTAGGGTTAGGCTTAGGGTACGGCTTAGGGTACGGGTTCAGGGAGGGTTTCGGGTACGGCGTAGGGTATGGGTTAGGGTTAGGGTTAGGGTTAGTGTTAGGGTTAGGGCTCGGTTTAGGGTACGGGTTAGGATTAGGGTACTTGTTAGGGTTAGGGTAGGGGTTAGGGTTAGGGTACGCGTTAGGGTTAGGGTAGTTATTAAACCTATCCCACTCTCTAGATACCCCTTAGCACGTAAAGGAATATTATTTGGGGGTCCAGCCATGGAGAAGAGTTTAGACACTAGGATAAGATAAGGAACACACCCATTATAAAGAAATCACATTAGGATTCTCTTTTTAAGCTCTTCCTTAAAACACTAGTGCTTAGGAAATCTATTGGAGGCAGAAGCAGTCAAGGGTAGCCTAGGGTTAGGGTTAGGCTTAGGGTTAGGGTTAGGGTACGGCTTAGGATACGGGTTCGGGTAGGGGTGCGGGTACGGCGTACAGTATGGGTTAGGGTTAGGGTTAGTGTTAGTGATAGGGTTAGGTCTCGGTTTAGGGTACGGGTTAGGATTAGGGTACGTGTTAGGGTTAGGGTAGGGGTTAGGGTTAGGGTACGCGTTAGGGTTAGGGTAGTTATTAAGCCTATCCAACTCTCTAGGTACCCCTTAGCACGTAAAGGAATATTATTTGGGGGTCCAGCCATGGAGAAGAGTTTAGACACTGGGATAAGATAAGGAACACACCCATTATAAAGAAATCACATTAGGATTCTCTTTTTATGCTGTTCCTTAAAACACTAGTGCTTAGGAAATCTATTGGACGCAGAAGCAGTCAAGGGTAGCCTAGGGTTAGGGTTAGGCTTAGGGTTAGGCTTAGGGTACGGCTTAGGATACGGGTTCGGGGAGGGGTGCGGGTACGGCGTAGGGTATGGGTTAGGGTTAGGGTTAGGGTTAGTGTTAGGGTTAGGGCTCGGTTTAGGGTACGGGTTAGGATTAGGGTACGTGTTAGGGTTAGGGTAGGGGTTAGGGTTAGGGTACGTGTTAGGGTTAGGGTAGTTATTAAACCTATCCCACTCTCTAGACACTGCTTAGCACGTAAAGGAATATTATTTGGGGGTCCAGCCATGGAGAAGAGTTTAGACACTGGGATAAGATAAGGAACACACCCATTACAAAGAAATCACATTAGGATTCTCTTTTTAAGCTGTTCCTTAAAACACTAGTGCTTAGGAAATCTATTGGAGGCAGAAGCAGTCAAGGGTAGCCTAGGGTTAGGGTTAGGCTTAGGGTTAGGCTTAGGGTACGGCTTAGGGTACGGGTTCGGGGAGGGTTTCGGGTACGGCGTAGGGTATGGGTTAGGGTTAGGGTTAGGGTTAGTGTTAGGGTTAGGGCTCGGTTTAGGGTACGGGTTAGGATTAGGGTACTTGTTAGGGTTAGGGTAGGGGTTAGGGTTAGGGTACGCGTTAGGGTTAGGGTAGTTATTAAACCTATCCCACTCTCTAGATACCCCTTAGCACGTAAAGGAATATTATTTGGGGGTCCAGCCATGGAGAAGAGTTTAGACACTAGGATAAGATAAGGAACACACCCATTATAAAGAAATCACATTAGGATTCTCTTTTTAAGCTCTTCCTTAAAACACTAGTGCTTAGGAAATCTATTGGAGGCAGAAGCAGTCAAGGGTAGCCTAGGGTTAGGGTTAGGCTTAGGGTTAGGGTTAGGGTACGGCTTAGGATACGGGTTCGGGTAGGGGTGCGGGTACGGCATAGAGTATGGGTTAGGGTTAGGGTTAGTGTTAGTGATAGGGTTAGGTCTCGGTTTAGGGTACGGGTTAGGATTAGGGTACGTGTTAGGGTTAGGGTAGGGGTTAGGGTTAGGGTACGTGTTAGGGTTAGGGTAGTTATTAAACCTATCCCACTCTCTAGACACCCCTTAGCACGTAAAGGTATATTATTTGGGGCTCCAGCCATGGAGAAGAATTTAGACCCTGGGATAAGATAAGGAACACACCCATTATAAAGAAATCACATTAGGATTCTCTTTTTAAGCTGTTCCTTAAAACACTAGTGCTTAGGAAATCTATTGGAGGCAGAAGCAGTCAAGGGTAGCCTAGGGTTAGGGTTAGGCTTAGGGTTAGGCTTAGGGTACGGCTTAGGGTACGGGTTCGGGGAGGGGTGCGGGTACGGCGTAGGGTATGGGTTAGGGTTAGGGTTAGGGTTAGTGTTAGGGTTAGGGCTCGGTTTAGGGTATGGGTTAGGATTAGGGTACGTGTTAGGGTTAGGGTAGGGGTTAGGGTTAGGGTACGCGTTAGGGATAGGGTAGTTATTAAACCTATCCCACTCTCTAGATACCCCTTAGCACGTAAAGGAATATTATTTGGGGGTCCAGCCATGGAGAAGAGTTTAGACACTAGGATAAGATACTGAACACACCCATTATAAAGAAATCACATTAGGATTCTCTTTTTAAGCTGTTCCTTAAAACACTAGTGCTTAGGAAATCTATTGGAGGCAGAAGCAGTCAAGGGTAGCCTAGGGTTAGGGTTAGGCTTAGGGTTAGTGTTAGGGTACGGCTTAGGGTACGGATTCGGGGAGGGGTGCGGGTACGGCGTAGGGTATGGGTTAGGGTTAGGGTTAGGGTTAGTGTTAGGGTTAGGGCTCGGTTTAGGTTACGGGTTAGGATTAGGGTACGTGTTAGGGTTAGGGTAGGGGTTAGGGTTAGGGTACGCGTTAGGGTTAGGGTAGTTATTAAACCTATCCCACTCTCTAGATACCCCTTAGCACATAAAGGAATATTATTTGGGGGTCCAGCCATGGAGAAGAGTTTAGACACCAGGATAAGATACGGAACACACCCATTATAAAGAAATCACATTAGGATTCTCTTTTTAAGCTGTTCCTTAAAACACTAGTGCTTAGGAAATCTATTGGAGGCAGAAGCATTCAAGGGTAGCCTAGGGTTAGGGTTAGGCTTAGGGTTAGGCTTAGGGTACGGCTTAGGATACGGGTTCGGGGAGGGGTGCGGTTACGGCGTAGGGTATGGGTTATGGTTAGGGTTAGGGTTAGTGTTAGGGTTAGGGCTCGGTTTAGGGTACGGGTTAGGATTAGGGTACGTGTTAGGGTTAGGGTAGGGGTTAGGGTTAGGGTACGTGTTAGGGTTAGGGTAGTTATTAAACCTATCCCACTCTCTAGACACTCCTTAGCACGTAAAGGAATATTATTTGGGGGTCCAGCCATGGAGAAAAGTTTAGACACTGGGATAAGGACCACACCCATTACAAAGAAATCACATTAGGATTCTCTTTTTAAGCTGTTCCTTAAAACACTAGTGCTTAGGAAATCTATTGGAGGCAGAAGCAGTCAAGGGTAGCCTAGGGTTAGGGTTAGGCTTAGGGTTAGGCTTAGGGTACGGCTTAGGGTACGAATTCGGGGAGGGGTGCGTGTACGGCGTAGGGTATGGGTTAGGGTTAGGGTTAGGGTTAGTGATAGGGTTAGGGCTCCGTTTAGGGTACGGGTTAGGATTAGGGTACGTGTTAGGGTTAGGGTAGGGGTTAGGGTTAGGGTACGCGATAGGGTTAGGGTAGTTATTAAACCTATCCCACTCTCTAGATACCCCTTAGCACGTAAAGAAATATTATATGGGGGTCCAGCCATGGAGAAGAGTTTAGACACTGGGATAAGATAAGGAACACACCCATTATAAAGAAATCACATTAGGATTCTCTTTTTAAGCTCTTCCTTAAAACACTAGTGCTTAGGAAATCTACTGGATGCAGAAGCAGTCAAGGGTAGCCTAGGGTTAGGGTTAGGCTTAGGGTTAGGGTTAGGGTACGGCTTAGGGTACGGGTTTGGTGAGGGGTGCGGGTACGGCATAGGGTATGGGTTAGGGTTAGGGTTAGGGTTAGTGTTAGGGTTAGGGCTCGGTTTAGGGTACGGGTTAGGAATAGGGTACGTGTTAGGGTTAGGGTAGGGGTTAGGGTTAGGGTACGTGTTAGGGTTAGGGTAGTTATTAAACCTATCCCACTCTCTAGACACTCCTTAGCACGTAAAGGTATATTATTTGGGGCTCCAGCTATGGAGAAGAGTCTAGACACTGGGATAAGATAAGGAACACACCCATTATAAAGAAATCACATTAGGATTCTCTTTTTAAGCTGTTCCTTAAAACACTAGTGCTTAGGAAATCTATTGGAGGCAGAAGCAGTCAAGGGTAGCCTAGGGTTAGGGTTAGGGTTAGGGTTAGTGTTAGGGTTAGGGCTCGGTTTAGGGTACGGGTTAGGATTAGGGTACTTGTTAGGGTTAGGGTAGGGGTTAGGGTTAGGGTACGCGTTAGGGTTAGGGTAGTTATTAAACCTATCCCACTCTCTAGATACCCCTTAGCACGTAAAGGAATATTATTTGGGGCTCCAGCCATGGAGAAGAGTTTAGACACTAGGATAAGATAAGGAACACACCCATTATAAAGAAATCACATTAGGATTCTCTTTTTAAGCTCTTCCTTAAAACACTAGTGCTTAGGAAATCTATTGGAGGCAGAAGCAGTCAAGGGTAGCCTAGGGTTAGGGTTAGGCTTAGGGTTAGGGTTAGGGTACGGCTTAGGATACGGGTTCGGGTAGGGGTGCGGGTACGGCGTAGAGTATGGGTTAGGGTTAGGGTTAGTGTTAGTGATAGGGTTAGGTCTCGGTTTAGGGTACGGGTTAGGATTAGGGTACGTGTTAGGGTTAGGGTAGGGGTTAGGGTTAGGGTACGCGTTAGGGTTAGGGTAGTTATTAAGCCTATCCAACTCTCTAGGTACCCCTTAGCACGTAAAGGAATATTATTTGGGGGTCCAGCCATGGAGAAGAGTTTAGACACTGGGATAAGATAAGGAACACACCCATTATAAAGAAATCACATTAGGATTCTCTTTTTATGCTGTTCCTTAAAACACTAGTGCTTAGGAAATCTATTGGAGGCAGAAGCAGTCAAGGGTAGCCTAGGGTTAGGGTTAGGCTTAGGGTTAGGCTTAGGGTACGGCTTAGGATACGGGTTCGGGGAGGGGTGCGGGTACGGCGTAGGGTATGGGTTAGGGTTAGGGTTAGGGTTAGTGTTAGGGTTAGGGCTCGGTTTAGGGTACGGGTTAGGATTAGGGTACGTGTTAGGGTTAGGGTAGGGGTTAGGGTTAGGGTACGTGTTAGGGTTAGGGTAGTTATTAAACCTATCCCACTCTCTAGACACTGCTTAGCACGTAAAGGAATATTATTTGGGGGTCCAGCCATGGAGAAGAGTTTAGACACTGGGATAAGATAAGGAACACACCCATTACAAAGAAATCACATTAGGATTCTCTTTTTAAGCTGTTCCTTAAAACACTAGTGCTTAGGAAATCTATTGGAGGCAGAAGCAGTCAAGGGTAGCCTAGGGTTAGGGTTAGGCTTAGGGTTAGGCTTAGGGTACGGCTTAGGGTACGGGTTCGGGGAGGGTTTCGGGTACGGCGTAGGGTATGGGTTAGGGTTAGGGTTAGGGTTAGTGTTAGGGTTAGGGCTCGGTTTAGGGTACGGGTTAGGATTAGGGTACTTGTTAGGGTTAGGGTAGGGGTTAGGGTTAGGGTACGCGTTAGGGTTAGGGTAGTTATTAAACCTATCCCACTCTCTAGATACCCCTTAGCACGTAAAGGAATATTATTTGGGGGTCCAGCCATGGAGAAGAGTTTAGACAGTAGGATAAGATAAGGAACACACCCATTATAAAGAAATCACATTAGGATTCTCTTTTTAAGCTCTTCCTTAAAACACTAGTGCTTAGGAAATCTATTGGAGGCAGAAGCAGTCAAGGGTAGCCTAGGGTTAGGGTTAGGCTTAGGGTTAGGGTTAGGGTACGGCTTAGGATACGGGTTCGGGTAGGGGTGCGGGTACGGCGTAGAGTATGGGTTAGGGTTAGGGTTAGTGTTAGTGATAGGGTTAGGTCTCGGTTTAGGGTACGGGTTAGGATTAGGGTACGTGTTAGGGTTAGGGTAGGGGTTAGGGTTAGGGTACGTGTTAGGGTTAGGGTAGTTATTAAACCTATCCCACTCTCTAGACACCCCTTAGCACGTAAAGGTATATTATTTGGGGCTCCAGCCATGGAGAAGAATTTAGACCCTGGGATAAGATAAGGAACACACCCATTATAAAGAAATCACATTAGGATTCTCTTTTTAAGCTGTTCCTTAAAACACTAGTGCTTAGGAAATCTATTGGAGGCAGAAGCAGTCAAGGGTAGCCTAGGGTTAGGGTTAGGCTTAGGGTTAGGCTTAGGGTACGGCTTAGGGTACGGGTTCGGGGAGGGGTGCGGGTACGGCGTAGGGTATGGGTTAGGGTTAGGGTTAGGGTTAGTGTTAGGGTTAGGGCTCGGTTTAGGGTATGGGTTAGGATTAGGGTACGTGTTAGGGTTAGGGTAGGGGTTAGGGTTAGGGTACGCGTTAGGGATAGGGTAGTTATTAAACCTATCCCACTCTCTAGATACCCCTTAGCACGTAAAGGAATATTATTTGGGGGTCCAGCCATGGAGAAGAGTTTAGACACTAGGATAAGATACGGAACACACCCATTATAAAGAAATCACATTAGGATTCTCTTTTTAAGCTGTTCCTTAAAACACTAGTGCTTAGGAAATCTATTGGAGGCAGAAGCATTCAAGGGTAGCCTAGGGTTAGGGTTAGGCTTAGGGTTAGTGTTAGGGTACGGCTTAGGGTACGGATTCGGGGAGGGGTGCGGGTACGGCGTAGGGTATGGGTTAGGGTTAGGGTTAGGGTTAGTGTTAGGGTTAGGGCTCGGTTTAGGTTACGGGTTAGGATTAGGTTACGTGTTAGGGTTAGGGTACGCGTTAGGGTTAGGGTAGTTATTAAACCTATCCCACTCTCTAGATACCCCTTAGCACGTAAAGGAATATTATTTGGGGGTCCAGCCATGGAGAAGAGTTTAGACACTAGGATAAGATACGGAACACACCCATTATAAAGAAATCACATTAGGATTCTCTTTTTAAGCTGTTCCTTAAAACACTAGTGCTTAGGAAATCTATTGGAGGCAGAAGCATTCAAGGGTAGCCTAGGGTTAGGGTTAGGCTTAGGGTTAGGCTTAGGGTACGGCTTAGGATACGGGTTCGGGGAGGGGTGCGGGTACGGCGTAGGGTATGGGTTAGGGTTAGGGTTAGGGTTAGTGTTAGGGTTAGGGCTCGGTTTAGGGTACGGGTTAGGATTAGGGTACGTGTTAGGGTTAGGGTAGGGGTTAGGGTTAGGGTACGTGTTAGGGTTAGGGTAGTTATTAAACCTATCCCACTCTCTAGACACTCCTTAGCAC
The DNA here is from genome assembly GCF_028023285.1 of Balaenoptera ricei. Lineage (NCBI taxonomy): Eukaryota > Metazoa > Chordata > Mammalia > Artiodactyla > Balaenopteridae > Balaenoptera > Balaenoptera ricei. Next base: position 205,105 of record NW_026777558.1, read on the forward strand.
GTAAAGGTATATTATTTGGGGCTCCAGCTATGGAGAAGAGTCTAGACACTGGGATAAGATAAGGAACACACCCATTATAAAGAAATCACATTAGGATTCTCTTTTTAAGCTGTTCCTTAAAACACTAGTGCTTAGGAAATCTATTGGAGGCAGAAGCAGTCAAGGGTAGCCTAGGGTTAGGGTTAGGCTTAGGGTTAGGCTTAGGGTATGGCTTAGGGTACGGGTTCGGGGAGGGGTGCGGGTACGGCGTAGGGTATGCGTTAGGGTTAGGGTTAGGGTTAGTGATAGGGTTAGGGCTCGGTTTAGGGTACGGGTTAGGATTAGGGTACGTGTTAGGGTTAGGGTAGGGGTTAGGATTAGGGTACGCGTTAGGGTTAGGGTAGTTATTAAACCTATCCCACTCTCTAGATACCCCTTAGCACGTAAAGGAATATTATTTGGGGTTCCAGCCATGGAGAAGAGTTTAGACACTGGGATAAGGTAAGGAACACACCCATTATAAAGAAATCACATTAGGATTCTCTTTTTAAGCTGTTCCTTAAAACACTAGTGCTTAGGAAATCTACTGGATGCAGAAGCAGTCAAGGGTAGCCTAGGGTTAGGGTTAGGCTTAGGGTTAGGGTTAGGGTACGGCTTAGGGTACGGGTTCGGTGAGGGGTGCGGGTACGGCATAGGGTATGGGTTAGGGTTAGGGTTAGGGTTAGTGTTAGGGTTAGGGCTCGGTTTAGGGTACGGGTTAGGAATAGGGTACGTGTTAGGGTTAGGGTAGGGGTTAGGGTTAGGGTACGCGTTAGGGTTAGGGTAGTTATTAAACCTATCCCACTCTCTAGATACCCCTTAGCACGTAAAGGAATATTATTTGGGGGTCCAGCCATGGAGAAGAGTTTAGACACTAGGATAAGATACGGAACACACCCATTATAAAGAAATCACATTAGGATTCTCTTTTTAAGCTGTTCCTTAAAACACTAGTGCTTAGGAAATCTATTGGAGGCAGAAGCATTCAAGGGTAGCCTAGGGTTAGGGTTAGGCTTAGGGTTAGTGTTAGGGTACGGCTTAGGGTACGGATTCGGGGAAGGGTGCGTGTACGGCGTAGGGTATGGGTTAGGGTTAGGGTTAGGGTTAGTGATAGGGTTAGGGCTCGGTTTAGGGTACGGGTTAGGATTAGGGTACGTGTTAGGGTTAGGGTAGGGTTTAGGGTTAGGGTACGCGTTAGGGTTAGGGTAGTTATTAAACCTATCCCACTCTCTAGATACCCCTTAGCACGTAAAGGAATATTATTTGGGGGTCCAGCCATGGAGAAGATTTTAGACACTGGGATAAGATAAGGAACACACCCATTATAAAGAAATCACATTAGGATTCTCTTTTTAAGCTGTTTCTTAAAACACTAGTGCTTAGGAAATCTATTGGAGGCAGAAGCAGTCAAGGGTAGCCTAGGGTTAGGGTTAGGCTTAGGGTTAGGCTTAGGATACGGCTTAGGGTACGGGTTCGGGGAGGGGTGCGGGTACGGCGTAGGGTATGGGTTAGGGTTAGGGTTAGTGTTAGGGTTAGGGCTCGGTTTAGGGTACGGGTTAGGATTAGGGTACGTGTTAGGGTTAGGGTAGGGGTTAGGGTTAGGGTACGCGTTAGGGTTAGGGTAGTTATTAAACCTATCCCACTCTCTAGATACCCCTTAGCACGTAAAGGAATAATATTTGGGGGTCCAGCCATGGAGAAGAGTTTAGACACTAGGATAAGATAAGGAACACACCCATTATAAAGAAATCACATTAGGATTCTCTTTTTATGCTGTTCCTTAAAACACTAGTGCTTAGGAAATCTATTGGAGGCAGAAGCAGTCAAGGGTAGCCTAGGGTTAGGGTTAGGCTTAGGGTTAGGCTTAGGGTACGGCTTAGGATACGGGTTCGGGGAGGGGTGCGGGTACGGCGTAGGGTATGGGTTAGGGTTAGGGTTAGGGTTAGTGTTAGGGTTAGGGCTCGGTTTAGGGTACGGGTTAGGATTAGGGTACGTGTTAGGGTTAGGGTAGGGGTTAGGGTTAGGGTACGTGTTAGGGTTAGGGTAGTTATTAAACCTATCCCACTCTCTAGACACTCCTTAGCACGTAAAGGAATATTATTTGGGGGTCCAGCCATGGAGAAGAGTTTAGACACTGGGATAAGGACCACACCCATTACAAAGAAATCACATTAGGATTCTCTTTTTAAGCTGTTCCTTAAAACACTAGTGCTTAGGAAATCTATTGGAGGCAGAAGCAGTCAAGGGTAGCCTAGGGTTAGGGTTAGGCTTAGGGTTAGGCTTAGGGTACGGCTTAGGGTACGGATTCGGGGAGGGGTGCGTGTACGGCGTAGGGTATGGGTTAGGGTTAGGGTTAGGGTTAGTGATAGGGTTAGGGCTCCGTTTAGGGTACGGGTTAGGATTAGGGTACGTGTTAGGGTTAGGGTAGGGGTTAGGGTTAGGGTACGCGATAGGGTTAGGGTAGTTATTAAACCTATCCCACTCTCTAGATACCCCTTAGCACGTAAAGAAATATTATATGGGGGTCCAGCCATGGAGAAGAGTTTAGACCCTGGGATAAGATAAGGAACACACCCATTATAAAGAAATCACATTAGGATTCTCTTTTTAAGCTCTTCCTTAAAACACTAGTGCTTAGGAAATCTACTGGATGCAGAAGCAGTCAAGGGTAGCCTAGGGTTAGGGTTAGGCTTAGGGTTAGGGTTAGGGTACGGCTTAGGGTACGGGTTTGGTGAGGGGTGCGGGTACGGCATAGGGTATGGGTTAGGGTTAGGGTTAGGGTTAGTGTTAGGGTTAGGGCTCGGTTTAGGGTACGGGTTAGGAATAGGGTACGTGTTAGGGTTAGGGTAGGGGTTAGGGTTAGGGTACGTGTTAGGGTTAGGGTAGTTATTAAACCTATCCCACTCTCTAGACACTCCTTAGCACGTAAAGGTATATTATTTGGGGCTCCAGCTATGGAGAAGAGTCTAGACACTGGGATAAGATAAGGAACACACCCATTATAAAGAAATCACATTAGGATTCTCTTTTTAAGCTGTTCCTTAAAACACTAGTGCTTAGGAAATCTATTGGAGGCAGAAGCAGTCAAGGGTAGCCTAGGGTTAGGGTTAGGCTTAGGGTTAGGCTTAGGGTATGGCTTAGGGTACGAGTTCGGGGAGGGGTGCGGGTACGGCGTAGGGTATGCGTTAGGGTTAGGGTTAGGGTTAGTGATAGGGTTAGGGCTCGGTTTAGGGTACGGGTTAGGATTAGGGTACGTGTTAGGGTTAGGGTAGGGGTTAGGATTAGGGTACGCGTTAGGGTTAGGGTAGTTATTAAACCTATCCCACTCTCTAGATACCCCTTAGCACGTAAAGGAATATTATTTGGGGTTCCAGCCATGGAGAAGAGTTTAGACACTGGGATAAGGTAAGGAACACACCCATTATAAAGAAATCACATTAGGATTCTCTTTTTAAGCTGTTCCTTAAAACACTAGTGCTTAGGAAATCTACTGGATGCAGAAGCAGTCAAGGGTAGCCTAGGGTTAGGGTTAGGCTTAGGGTTAGGGTTAGGGTACGGCTTAGGGTACGGGTTCGGTGAGGGGTGCGGGTACGGCATAGGGTATGGGTTAGGGTTAGGGTTAGGGTTAGTGTTAGGGTGAGGGCTCGTTTTAGGGTACGGGTTAGGAATAGGGTACGTGTTAGGGTTAGGGTAGGGGTTAGGGTTAGGGTACGCGTTAGGGTTAGGGTAGTTATTAAACCTATCCCACTCTCTAGATACCCCTTAGCACGTAAAGGAATATTATTTGGGGGTCCAGCCATGGAGAAGAGTTTAGACACTAGGATAAGATACGGAACACACCCATTATAAAGAAATCACATTAGGATTCTCTTTTTAAGCTGTTCCTTAAAACACTAGTGCTTAGGAAATCTATTGGAGGCAGAAGCATTCAAGGGTAGCCTAGGGTTAGGGTTAGGCTTAGGGTTAGTGTTAGGGTACGGCTTAGGGTACGGATTCGGGGAAGGGTGCGTGTACGGCGTAGGGTATGGGTTAGGGTTAGGGTTAGGGTTAGTGATAGGGTTAGGGCTCGGTTTAGGGTACGGGTTAGGATTAGGGTACGTGTTAGGGTTAGGGTAGGGTTTAGGGTTAGGGTACGCGTTAGGGTTAGGGTAGTTATTAAACCTATCCCACTCTCTAGATACCCCTTAGCACGTAAAGGAATATTATTTGGGGGTCCAGCCATGGAGAAGATTTTAGACACTGGGATAAGATAAGGAACACACCCATTATAAAGAAATCACATTAGGATTCTCTTTTTAAGCTGTTTCTTAAAACACTAGTGCTTAGGAAATCTATTGGAGGCAGAAGCAGTCAAGGGTAGCCTAGGGTTAGGGTTAGGCTTAGGGTTAGGCTTAGGATACGGCTTAGGGTACGGGTTCGGGGAGGGGTGCGGGTACGGCGTAGGGTATGGGTTAGGGTTAGGGTTAGGGTTAGTGTTAGGGTTAGGGCTCGGTTTAGGGTACGGGTTAGGATTAGGGTACGTGTTAGGGTTAGGGTAGGGGTTAGGGTTAGGGTACGCGTTAGGGTTAGGGTAGTTATTAAACCTATCCCACTCTCTAGATACCCCTTAGCACGTAAAGGAATAATATTTGGGGGTCCAGCCATGGAGAAGAGTTTAGACACTAGGATAAGATAAGGAACACACCCATTATAAAGAAATCACATTAGGATTCTCTTTTTATGCTGTTCCTTAAAACACTAGTGCTTAGGAAATCTATTGGAGGCAGAAGCAGTCAAGGGTAGCCTAGGGTTAGGGTTAGGCTTAGGGTTAGGCTTAGGGTACGGCTTAGGATACGGGTTCGGGGAGGGGTGCGGGTACGGCGTAGGGTATGGGTTAGGGTTAGGGTTAGGGTTAGTGTTAGGGTTAGGGCTCGGTTTAGGGTACGGGTTAGGATTAGGGTACGTGTTAGGGTTAGGGTAGGGGTTAGGGTTAGGGTACGTGTTAGGGTTAGGGTAGTTATTAAACCTATCCCACTCTCTAGACACTCCTTAGCACGTAAAGGAATATTATTTGGGGGTCCAGCCATGGAGAAGAGTTTAGACACTGGGATAAGGACCACACCCATTACAAAGAAATCACATTAGGATTCTCTTTTTAAGCTGTTCCTTAAAACACTAGTGCTTAGGAAATCTATTGGAGGCAGAAGCAGTCAAGGGTAGCCTAGGGTTAGGGTTAGGCTTAGGGTTAGGCTTAGGGTACGGCTTAGGGTACGGATTCGGGGAGGGGTGCGTGTACGGCGTAGGGTATGGGTTAGGGTTAGGGTTAGGGTTAGTGATAGGGTTAGGGCTCCGTTTAGGGTACGGGTTAGGATTAGGGTACGTGTTAGGGTTAGGGTAGGGGTTAGGGTTAGGGTACGCGATAGGGTTAGGGTAGTTATTAAACCTATCCCACTCTCTAGATACCCCTTAGCACGTAAAGAAATATTATATGGGGGTCCAGCCATGGAGAAGAGTTTAGACACTGGGATAAGATAAGGAACACACCCATTATAAAGAAATCACATTAGGATTCTCTTTTTAAGCTCTTCCTTAAAACACTAGTGCTTAGGAAATCTACTGGATGCAGAAGCAGTCAAGGGTAGCCTAGGGTTAGGGTTAGGCTTAGGGTTAGGGTTAGGGTACGGCTTAGGGTACGGGTTTGGTGAGGGGTGCGGGTACGGCATAGGGTATGGGTTAGGGTTAGGGTTAGGGTTAGTGTTAGGGTTAGGGCTCGGTTTAGGGTACGGGTTAGGAATAGGGTACGTGTTAGGGTTAGGGTAGGGGTTAGGGTTAGGGTACGTGTTAGGGTTAGGGTAGTTATTAAACCTATCCCACTCTCTAGACACTCCTTAGCACGTAAAGGTATATTATTTGGGGCTCCAGCTATGGAGAAGAGTCTAGACACTGGGATAAGATAAGGAACACACCCATTATAAAGAAATCACATTAGGATTCTCTTTTTAAGCTGTTCCTTAAAACACTAGTGCTTAGGAAATCTATTGGAGGCAGAAGCAGTCAAGGGTAGCCTAGGGTTAGGGTTAGGCTTAGGGTTAGGCTTAGGGTATGGCTTAGGGTACGGGTTCGGGGAGGGGTGCGGGTACGGCGTAGGGTATGCGTTAGGGTTAGGGTTAGGGTTAGTGATAGGGTTAGGGCTCGGTTTAGGGTACGGGTTAGGATTAGGGTACGTGTTAGGGTTAGGGTAGGGGTTAGGATTAGGGTACGCGTTAGGGTTAGGGTAGTTATTAAACCTATCCCACTCTCTAGATACCCCTTAGCACGTAAAGGAATATTATTTGGGGTTCCAGCCATGGAGAAGAGTTTAGACACTGGGATAAGGTAAGGAACACACCCATTATAAAGAAATCACATTAGGATTCTCTTTTTAAGCTGTTCCTTAAAACACTAGTGCTTAGGAAATCTACTGGATGCAGAAGCAGTCAAGGGTAGCCTAGGGTTAGGGTTAGGCTTAGGGTTAGGGTTAGGGTACGGCTTAGGGTACGGGTTCGGTGAGGGGTGCGGGTACGGCATAGGGTATGGGTTAGGGTTAGGGTTAGGGTTAGTGTTAGGGTGAGGGCTCGTTTTAGGGTACGGGTTAGGAATAGGGTACGTGTTAGGGTTAGGGTAGGGGTTAGGGTTAGGGTACGCGTTAGGGTTAGGGTAGTTATTAAACCTATCCCACTCTCTAGATACCCCTTAGCACGTAAAGGAATATTATTTGGGGGTCCAGCCATGGAGAAGAGTTTAGACACTAGGATAAGATACGGAACACACCCATTATAAAGAAATCACATTAGGATTCTCTTTTTAAGCTGTTCCTTAAAACACTAGTGCTTAGGAAATCTATTGGAGGCAGAAGCATTCAAGGGTAGCCTAGGGTTAGGGTTAGGCTTAGGGTTAGTGTTAGGGTACGGCTTAGGGTACGGATTCGGGGAAGGGTGCGTGTACGGCGTAGGGTATGGGTTAGGGTTAGGGTTAGGGTTAGTGATAGGGTTAGGGCTCGGTTTAGGGTACTGGTTAGGATTAGGGTACGTGTTAGGGTTAGGGTAGGGTTTAGGGTTAGGGTACGCGTTAGGGTTAGGGTAGTTATTAAACCTATCCCACTCTCTAGATACCCCTTAGCACGTAAAGGAATATTATTTGGGGGTCCAGCCATGGAGAAGATTTTAGACACTGGGATAAGATAAGGAACACACCCATTATAAAGAAATCACATTAGGATTCTCTTTTTAAGCTGTTTCTTAAAACACTAGTGCTTAGGAAATCTATTGGAGGCAGAAGCAGTCAAGGGTAGCCTAGGGTTAGGGTTAGGCTTAGGGTTAGGCTTAGGATACGGCTTAGGGTACGGGTTCGGGGAGGGGTGCGGGTACGGCGTAGGGTATGGGTTAGGGTTAGGGTTAGGGTTAGTGTTAGGGTTAGGGCTCGGTTTAGGGTACGGGTTAGGATTAGGGTACGTGTTAGGGTTAGGGTAGGGGTTAGGGTTAGGGTACGCGTTAGGGTTAGGGTAGTTATTAAACCTATCCCACTCTCTAGATACCCCTTAGCACGTAAAGGAATAATATTTGGGGGTCCAGCCATGGAGAAGAGTTTAGACACTAGGATAAGATAAGGAACACACCCATTATAAAGAAATCACATTAGGATTCTCTTTTTATGCTGTTCCTTAAAACACTAGTGCTTAGGAAATCTATTGGAGGCAGAAGCAGTCAAGGGTAGCCTAGGGTTAGGGTTAGGCTTAGGGTTAGGCTTAGGGTACGGCTTAGGATACGGGTTCGGGGAGGGGTGCGGGTACGGCGTAGGGTATGGGTTAGGGTTAGGGTTAGGGTTAGTGTTAGGGTTAGGGCTCGGTTTAGGGTACGGGTTAGGATTAGGGTACGTGTTAGGGTTAGGGTAGGGGTTAGGGTTAGGGTACGTGTTAGGGTTAGGGTAGTTATTAAACCTATCCCACTCTCTAGACACTCCTTAGCACGTAAAGGAATATTATTTGGGGGTCCAGCCATGGAGAAGAGTTTAGACACTGGGATAAGGACCACACCCATTACAAAGAAATCACATTAGGATTCTCTTTTTAAGCTGTTCCTTAAAACACTAGTGCTTAGGAAATCTATTGGAGGCAGAAGCAGTCAAGGGTAGCCTAGGGTTAGGGTTAGGCTTAGGGTTAGGCTTAGGGTACGGCTTAGGGTACGGATTCGGGGAGGGGTGCGTGTACGGCGTAGGGTATGGGTTAGGGTTAGGGTTAGGGTTAGTGATAGGGTTAGGGCTCCGTTTAGGGTACGGGTTAGGATTAGGGTACGTGTTAGGGTTAGGGTAGGGGTTAGGGTTAGGGTACGCGATAGGGTTAGGGTAGTTATTAAACCTATCCCACTCTCTAGATACCCCTTAGCACGTAAAGAAATATTATATGGGGGTCCAGCCATGGAGAAGAGTTTAGACACTGGGATAAGATAAGGAACACACCCATTATAAAGAAATCACATTAGGATTCTCTTTTTAAGCTCTTCCTTAAAACACTAGTGCTTAGGAAATCTACTGGATGCAGAAGCAGTCAAGGGTAGCCTAGGGTTAGGGTTAGGCTTAGGGTTAGGGTTAGGGTACGGCTTAGGGTACGGGTTTGGTGAGGGGTGCGGGTACGGCATAGGGTATGGGTTAGGGTTAGGGTTAGGGTTAGTGTTAGGGTTAGGGCTCGGTTTAGGGTACGGGTTAGGAATAGGGTACGTGTTAGGGTTAGGGTAGGGGTTAGGGTTAGGGTACGTGTTAGGGTTAGGGTAGTTATTAAACCTATCCCACTCTCTAGACACTCCTTAGCACGTAAAGGTATATTATTTGGGGCTCCAGCTATGGAGAAGAGTCTAGACACTGGGATAAGATAAGGAACACACCCATTATAAAGAAATCACATTAGGATTCTCTTTTTAAGCTGTTCCTTAAAACACTAGTGCTTAGGAAATCTATTGGAGGCAGAAGCAGTCAAGGGTAGCCTAGGGTTAGGGTTAGGCTTAGGGTTAGGCTTAGGGTATGGCTTAGGGTACGGGTTCGGGGAGGGGTGCGGGTACGGCGTAGGGTATGCGTTAGGGTTAGGGTTAGGGTTAGTGATAGGGTTAGGGCTCGGTTTAGGGTACGGGTTAGGATTAGGGTACGTGTTAGGGTTAGGGTAGGGGTTAGGATTAGGGTACGCGTTAGGGTTAGGGTAGTTATTAAACCTATCCCACTCTCTAGATACCCCTTAGCACGTAAAGGAATATTATTTGGGGTTCCAGCCATGGAGAAGAGTTTAGACACTGGGATAAGGTAAGGAACACACCCATTATAAAGAAATCACATTAGGATTCTCTTTTTAAGCTGTTCCTTAAAACACTAGTGCTTAGGAAATCTACTGGATGCAGAAGCAGTCAAGGGTAGCCTAGGGTTAGGGTTAGGCTTAGGGTTAGGGTTAGGGTACGGCTTAGGGTACGGGTTCGGTGAGGGGTGCGGGTACGGCATAGGGTATGGGTTAGGGTTAGGGTTAGGGTTAGTGTTAGGGTGAGGGCTCGTTTTAGGGTACGGGTTAGGAATAGGGTACGTGTTAGGGTTAGGGTAGGGGTTAGGGTTAGGGTACGCGTTAGGGTTAGGGTAGTTATTAAACCTATCCCACTCTCTAGATACCCCTTAGCACGTAAAGGAATATTATTTGGGGGTCCAGCCATGGAGAAGAGTTTAGACACTAGGATAAGATACGGAACACACCCATTATAAAGAAATCACATTAGGATTCTCTTTTTAAGCTGTTCCTTAAAACACTAGTGCTTAGGAAATCTATTGGAGGCAGAAGCATTCAAGGGTAGCCTAGGGTTAGGGTTAGGCTTAGGGTTAGTGTTAGGGTACGGCTTAGGGTACGGATTCGGGGAAGGGTGCGTGTACGGCGTAGGGTATGGGTTAGGGTTAGGGTTAGGGTTAGTGATAGGGTTAGGGCTCGGTTTAGGGTACGGGTTAGGATTAGGGTACGTGTTAGGGTTAGGGTAGGGTTTAGGGTTAGGGTACGCGTTAGGGTTAGGGTAGTTATTAAACCTATCCCACTCTCTAGATACCCCTTAGCACGTAAAGGAATATTATTTGGGGGTCCAGCCATGGAGAAGATTTTAGACACTGGGATAAGATAAGGAACACACCCATTATAAAGAAATCACATTAGGATTCTCTTTTTAAGCTGTTTCTTAAAACACTAGTGCTTAGGAAATCTATTGGAGGCAGAAGCAGTCAAGGGTAGCCTAGGGTTAGGGTTAGGCTTAGGGTTAGGCTTAGGATACGGCTTAGGGTACGGGTTCGGGGAGGGGTGCGGGTACGGCGTAGGGTATGGGTTAGGGTTAGGGTTAGGGTTAGTGTTAGGGTTAGGGCTCGGTTTAGGGTACGGGTTAGGATTAGGGTACGTGTTAGGGTTAGGGTAGGGGTTAGGGTTAGGGTACGCGTTAGGGTTAGGGTAGTTATTAAACCTATCCCACTCTCTAGATACCCCTTAGCACGTAAAGGAATAATATTTGGGGGTCCAGCCATGGAGAAGAGTTTAGACACTAGGATAAGATAAGGAACACACCCATTATAAAGAAATCACATTAGGATTCTCTTTTTATGCTGTTCCTTAAAACACTAGTGCTTAGGAAATCTATTGGAGGCAGAAGCAGTCAAGGGTAGCCTAGGGTTAGGGTTAGGCTTAGGGTTAGGCTTAGGGTACGGCTTAGGATACGGGTTCGGGGAGGGGTGCGGGTACGGCGTAGGGTATGGGTTAGGGTTAGGGTTAGGGTTAGTGTTAGGGTTAGGGCTCGGTTTAGGGTACGGGTTAGGATTAGGGTACGTGTTAGGGTTAGGGTAGGGGTTAGGGTTAGGGTACGTGTTAGGGTTAGGGTAGTTATTAAACCTATCCCACTCTCTAGACACTCCTTAGCACGTAAAGGAATATTATTTGGGGGTCCAGCCATGGAGAAGAGTTTAGACACTGGGATAAGGACCACACCCATTACAAAGAAATCACATTAGGATTCTCTTTTTAAGCTGTTCCTTAAAACACTAGTGCTTAGGAAATCTATTGGAGGCAGAAGCAGTCAAGGGTAGCCTAGGGTTAGGGTTAGGCTTAGGGTTAGGCTTAGGGTACGGCTTAGGGTACGGGTTCGGGGAGGGGTGCGGGTACGGCATAGGGTATGGGTTAGGGTTAGGGTTAGGGTTAGTGTTAGGGTTAGGGCTCGGTTTAGGGTACGGGTTAGGATTAGGGTACGTGTTAGGGTTAGGGTAGGGGTTAGGGTTAGGGTACGCGTTAGGGTTAGGGTAGTTATTAAACCTATCCCACTCTCTAGACACTCCTTAGCACGTAAAGGAATATTATTTGGGGGTCCAGCCATGGAGAAGAGTTTAGACACTGGGATAAGATAAGGAACACACCCATTACAAAGAAATCACATTAGGATTCTCTTTTTAAGCTGTTCCTTAAAACACTAGTGCTTAGGAAATCTATTGGAGGCAGAAGCAGTCAAGGGTAGCCTAGGGTTAGGGTTAGGCTTAGGGTTAGGGTTAGGGTACGGCTTAGGGTACGGGTTTGGTGAGGGGTGCGGGTACGGCATAGGGTATGGGTTAGGGTTAGGGTTAGGGTTAGTGTTAGGGTTAGGGCTCGGTTTAGGGTACGGGTTAGGAATAGGGTACGTGTTAGGGTTAGGGTAGGGGTTAGGGTTAGGGTACGTGTTAGGGTTAGGGTAGTTATTAAACCTATCCCACTCTCTAGACACTCCTTAGCACGTAAAGGTATATTATTTGGGGCTCCAGCTATGGAGAAGAGTCTAGACACTGGGATAAGATAAGGAACACACCCATTATAAAGAAATCACATTAGGATTCTCTTTTTAAGCTGTTCCTTAAAACACTAGTGCTTAGGAAATCTATTGGAGGCAGAAGCAGTCAAGGGTAGCCTAGGGTTAGGGTTAGGCTTAGGGTTAGGCTTAGGGTATGGCTTAGGGTACGGGTTCGGGGAGGGGTGCGGGTACGGCGTAGGGTATGCGTTAGGGTTAGGGTTAGGGTTAGTGATAGGGTTAGGGCTCGGTTTAGGGTACGGGTTAGGATTAGGGTACGTGTTAGGGTTAGGGTAGGGGTTAGGATTAGGGTACGCGTTAGGGTTAGGGTAGTTATTAAACCTATCCCACTCTCTAGATACCCCTTAGCACGTAAAGGAATATTATTTGGGGTTCCAGCCATGGAGAAGAGTTTAGACACTGGGATAAGGTAAGGAACACACCCATTATAAAGAAATCACATTAGGATTCTCTTTTTAAGCTGTTCCTTAAAACACTAGTGCTTAGGAAATCTACTGGATGCAGAAGCAGTCAAGGGTAGCCTAGGGTTAGGGTTAGGCTTAGGGTTAGGGTTAGGGTACGGCTTAGGGTACGGGTTCGGTGAGGGGTGCGGGTACGGCATAGGGTATGGGTTAGGGTTAGGGTTAGGGTTAGTGTTAGGGTGAGGGCTCGTTTTAGGGTACGGGTTAGGAATAGGGTACGTGTTAGGGTTAGGGTAGGGGTTAGGGTTAGGGTACGCGTTAGGGTTAGGGTAGTTATTAAACCTATCCCACTCTCTAGATACCCCTTAGCACGTAAAGGAATATTATTTGGGGGTCCAGCCATGGAGAAGAGTTTAGACACTAGGATAAGATACGGAACACACCCATTATAAAGAAATCACATTAGGATTCTCTTTTTAAGCTGTTCCTTAAAACACTAGTGCTTAGGAAATCTATTGGAGGCAGAAGCATTCAAGGGTAGCCTAGGGTTAGGGTTAGGCTTAGGGTTAGTGTTAGGGTACGGCTTAGGGTACGGATTCGGGGAAGGGTGCGTGTACGGCGTAGGGTATGGGTTAGGGTTAGGGTTAGGGTTAGTGATAGGGTTAGGGCTCGGTTTAGGGTACGGGTTAGGATTAGGGTACGTGTTAGGGTTAG